>NW_026777991.1:0-61000 GCF_028023285.1 Balaenoptera ricei
TAGGCTACCCTTGACTGCTTCTGCCTCTAATAGATTTCCTAAGCACTAGTGTTTTAAGGAACAGCTTAAAAAGAGAATCCTAATGTGATTTCTTTATAATGGGTGTGTTCCTTATCTTATCCTAGTGTCTAAACTCTTCTCCATGGCTGGACCCCCAAATAATATTCCTTTACGTGCTAAGGGGTACCTAGAGAGAGGGATAGGTTTAATAACTACCCTAACCCTAACGCGTACCCTAACCCTAACCCCTACCCAACCCTAACACGTACCCTAATCCTAGCCCGTACCCTAAACCGAGCCCTAACCCTAACACGAACCCTAACCCTAACCCATACCCTACGCCGTACCCGAACCCCTCCCCGAACCCCTACCCTATGCCGTACCCTAACCCTAACCCTAAGCCTAACCCTAACCCTTGGCTACCCTTGACTGCTTCTGCCTCCAATAGATTTCCTAAGCACTAGTGTTTTAAGGAACAGCTTGAAAAGAGAATCCTAATGTGATTTCTTTATAATGGGTGTGTTCCTTATCTTATCCTAGTGTCTAAACTCTTCTCCATGGCTGGACCCCCAAATAATATTCCTTTACGTTCTAAGGGGTATCTAGAGAGTGGGATAGGTTTAATAACTACCCTAACCCTAACGCGTACCCTAACCCTAACCCCTACCCTAACCCTAACACGTACCCTAATCCTAACCCGTACCCTAAACCGAGCCCTAACCCTAACACTAACCCTAACCCTAACCCTAACCCATACCCTACGCCGTACCCGAACCCCTCCCCGAACCCGTACCCTAAGCCGTACCCTAACCCTAACCCTAAGCCTAACCCTAACCCTAGGCTACCCTTGACTGCTTCTGCCTCCAATAGATTTCCTAAGCACTAGTGTTTTAAGGAACAGCTTAAAAAGAGAATCCTAATGTCATTTCTTTATAATGGGTGTGTTCCTTATCTTATCCTAGTGTCTAAACTCTTCTCCATGGCTGGACCCCCAAATAATATTCCTTTACGTGCTAAGGGGTATCTAGAGAGTGGGATAGGTTTAATAACTATCCTAACCCTAACGCGTACCGCAACCCTAACCCCTACCCTAACCCTAACACGTACCCTAATCCTAACCCGTACCCTAAACCGAGCCCTAACCCTAACCCTAACCCTAACACTAACCCATACCCTACGCCGTACCCGAAACCCTCCCCGAACCCGTACCCTAAGCCGTACCCTAAGCCTAACCCTAAGCCTAACACTAACCCTAGGCTACCCTTGACTGCTTCTGCCTCCAATAGATTTCCTAAGCACTAGTGTTTTAAGGAACAGCTTAAAAAGTGAATCCTAATGTGATTTCTTTATAATGGAGGTGTTCCTTATCCTATCCTAGTGTCTAAACTCTTCTCCATGGCTGGACCCCCAAATAATATTCCTTTACGTGCTAAGGGGTATCTAGAGAGTGGGATAGGTTAAATAACTACCCTAACCCTAACACGTACCCTAACCCTAACACCCACCCTAACCCTAACACGTACACTAATCCTAAGCCATACCCTAAACCGAGCCCTAACCTAACACTAACCCTAACCCTAACCCTATCTCATACCCTACGCCGTACCCGAACCCCTCCCCGAACCCATACCCTAAGCCGTACCCTAACCATAACCCTAAGCCGTACCCTAACCCTAGGCTACCCTTGACTGCTTCTCTCTCCAATAGATTTCCTAAGCACTAGTGTTTTAAGGAACAGCTTAAAAAGAGAATCGTAATGTCATTTCTTTATAATGGGTGTGTTCCTTATCTTATCCTAGTGTCTAAACTCTTCTCCATGGCTGGATCCCCAAATAATATTCCTTTACGTGCTAAGGGCTATATAGAGAGTGGGATAGGTTTAATAACTACCCTAACCCTAACGCGTACCCTAACCCTAACCCCTACCCTAAACCTAACACGTACCCTAATCCTAACCCGTACCCTAAACCGAACCCTAACCCTAACACTAACCCTAACCCTAACCCTAACCCATACCCTATGCCGTACACGAACCCCTCCCCGAACCGTACCCTAAGCCGTACCCAACCCCTAACCCTCACCCTAACCCTAACCCTAAGCTACCCTTGACTGCTTCTGCCTCCAATAGATTTCCTAAGCACTAGTGTTTTAAGGAACAGCTTAAAAAGAGAATCCTAATGTGATTTCTTTATAATGGGTGTGTTCCTTATATTATCCTAGTGTCTAAACTCTTCTCCATGGCTGGACCCCCAAATAATATTCCTTTACGTGCGAAGGGGTATCTAGAGAGTGGGATAGGTTTAATAACTACCCTAACCCTAACACGTACCCTAACCCTAACCCCTACCCTAACCCTAACACGTACCCTAATCCTAACCCGTACCCTAATTCGAGCCCGAACCCTAACAGTAACCCTAACCCTAACCCTAACCCATACCCTACGCCATACACGAACCCCTCCCCGAACCCGTACCCTAAGCCGTACCCTAAGCCTAACGCTAAGCCTAACCCTAACCCTAGGCTACCCTTGACTGCTTCTGCCTCCAATAGATTTCCTAAGCACTAGTGTTTTAAGGAACAGCTTAAAAAGAGAATCGTAATGTCATTTCTTTATAATGGGTGTGTTCCTTATCTTATCCTAGTGTCTATACTCTTCTCCATGGCTGGATCCCCAAATAATATTCCTTTACGTGCTAAGGGCTATATAGAGAGTGGGATAGGTTTAATAACTACCCTAACCCTAAAGCGTACCATAACCCTAACCCCTACCCTAACCCTAACATGTACCCTAATCCTAACCCGTACCGTAGACCGAGCCCTAACCCTAACACTAAACCTAACCCTAACCCTAACCCATACCCTAGGCCGTACCCGAAAGCCTCCCCGAACCCGTACCCTAAGCCGTACCCTAAGCCTAACCCTCACCCTAACCCTAACCCTAGGCTACCCTTGACTGCTTCTGCCTCCAATAGATTTCCTAAGCACTTGTGTTTGAAGGAACAGCTTAAAAAGAGAATCCTAATGTGATTTCCTTATAATGGGTGTGTTCCTTATCTTTTCCTAGTGTCTAAACTCTTCTCCATGTCTGGACCCCCAAATAATATTCCTTTACGTGCTAAGGGGTATCTAGAGAGTGGGATAGGTTTAATAACTACCCTAACCCTAACCCGTACCCTAACCGTAACCCCTACCCTAACCCTAACACGTACCCTAATCCTAACCCGTACCCTAATCCGAGCCCAAACCCTAACAGTAACCCTAACCCTAACCCATACCCTACGCCATACACGAACCCCTCCCCGAACCCATACCCTAAGCCGTACCCTAAGCCTAACGCTAAGCCTAACCCTAACCCTAGGCTACCCTTGACTGCTTCTGCCTCCAATAGATTTCCTAAGCACTTGTGTTTTAAGGAACAGCTTAAAAAGAGAATCCTAATGTGATTTCTTTATAATGGGTGTGTTCCTTATCTTATCCTAGTGTCTAAACTCTTCTCCATGCCTGGACACCCAGATAATATTCCTTTACGTGCTAAGGGGTACCTAGAGAGTGGGAGAGGTTTAATAACTACCCTAAACCTAACGCGTACCCTAACCCTAACCCCTACCCTAACCCTAACACGTACCCTTATCCTAACCCGTACCCTAAACCGAGCCCGAACCCTAACAGTACCCATAACCCAAACCCTAACCCATACCCTACGCCATAGCCAAACCCCTCCACGAACCTGTATCCTAAGCCGAACCCTAAGCCTAACCCTCACCCTAAGCCTAACCCTAGGCTAACCTTGACTGCTTCAGCCTGCAATAGATTTCCTGAGCACTACTGTTTTAAGGAAGTGGTTAAAAAGAGAATCCTAATGTGACTTCTTTATAATGGGTGTGTTCCTTATCTTATCCTAGTTTCTAAACTCTTCTCCATGGCTGGACCCCCAAATAATATTCGTTTACGTGCTAAGGGGTATCTAGAGAGTGGGATAGGTTTAATAACTACCCTAACCCTAACGCGTACCCTAACCTTAACCCCTACCCTAACCCTAACACGTACCCTAATCCTAACCCGAACCCTAAACCGAGCCCTAACCCTAACACTAACCCTAACCCTAACCCATACCGTACGCCGTACCCGAACCCCTCCCGTAAGCCTAACCCTAACCCTAGGCTACCATTGACTGCTTCTGACTCCAATAGATTTCCTAAGCACTAGTGTTTTAAGGAACACCTTAAAAAGAGAATCCTAATGTGATTTCTTTATAATGGGTGTGTTCCTTATCTTATCCTAGTGTCTAAACTCTTCTCCATGGCTGGACCGCCAGATAATATTCCTTTACGTGCTAAGGGGTATCTAGAGAGTGGGATAGGTTTAATAACTATCCTAACTCTAACGCGTACCCTAACCCTAACACCTACCCTAACCCTAACACGTATCCTTATCCTAAACTGTACCCTAAACGGACCCCAAACCCTAACACTAACCCTAACCCTAACCCTAACCCATACCCTACGCCGTACCCAATACCCTCCCTGAACCCGTACCCTAAGCCGTACCCTAAGCCTAACCCTAAGCCTAACCCTAACCCTAAGCTACCCTTGACTGCTTCTGCCTCCAATAGATTTCCTAAGCACTAGTGTTTTAAGGAACAGCTTAAAAAGAGAATCCTAATGTCATTTCTTTATAATGGGTGTGTTCCTTATCTTATCCTAGTGTCTAAACTCTTCTCCATGGCTGGACCCCCAAATAATATTCCTTTACGTGCTAAGGGGTATCTAGAGAGTGGGATAGGTTTAATAACTATCCTAACCCTAACGCGTACCGCAACCCTAACCCCTACCCTAACCCTAACACGTACCCTAATCCTAACCCGTACCCTAAACCGAGCCCTAACCCTAACCCTAACCCTAACACTAACCCATACCCTACGCCGTACCCGAAACCCTCCCCGAACCCGTACCCTAAGCCGTACCCTAAGCCTAACCCTAAGCCTAACACTAACCCTAGGCTACCCTTGACTGCTTCTGCCTCCAATAGATTTCCTAAGCACTAGTGTTTTAAGGAACAGCTTAAAAAGTGAATCCTAATGTGATTTCTTTCTAATGGAGGTGTTCCTTATCCTATCCTAGTGTCTAAACTCTTCTCCATGGCTGGACCCCCAAATAATATTCCTTTACGTGCTAAGGGGTATCTAGAGAGTGGGATAGGTTAAATAACTACCCTAACCCTAACACGTACCCTAACCCTAACACCCACCCTAACCCTAACACGTACACTAATCCTAACCCATACCCTAAACCGAGCCCTAACCTAACACTAACCCTAACCCTAACCCTATCTCATACCCTACGCCGTACCCGAACCCCTCCCCGAACCCATACCCTAAGCCGTACCCTAACCCTAACCCTAAGCCGAACCCTAACCCTAGGCTACCCTTGACTGCTTCTCTCTCCAATAGATTTCCTAAGCACTATTGTTTTAAGGAACAGCTTAAAAAGAGAATCGTAATGTCATTTCTTTATAATGGGTGTGTTCCTTATCTTATCCTAGTGTCTAAACTCTTCTCCATGGCTGGATCCCCAAATAATATTCCTTTACGTGCTAAGGGCTATATAAAGAGTGGGATAGGTTTAATAACTACCCTAACCCTAACGCGTACCCTAACCCTAACCCCTACCCTAAACCTAACACGTACCCTAATCCTAACCCGTACCCTAAACCGAACCCTAACCCTAACACTAAACCTAACCCTAACCCTAACCCATACCCTATGCCGTACACGAACCCCTCCCCGAACCGTACCCTAAGCCGTACCCAACCCCTAACCCTCACCCTAACCCTAACCCTAAGCTACCCTTGACTGCTTCTGCCTCCAATAGATTTCCTAAGCACTAGTGTTTTAAGGAACAGCTTAAAAAGAGAATCCTAATGTGATTTCTTTATAATGGGTGTGTTCCTTATCTTATCCTAGTGTCTAAACTCTTCTCCATGGCTGGACACCCAGACAATATTCCTTTACGTGCTAAGGGGTATCTAGAGAGTGGGATAGGTTTAATAACTATCCTAACTCTAACGCGTACCCTAACCCTAACACCTACCCTAACCCTAACACGTACCCTAATCCTAACCTGTACCCTAAACGGACCCCAAACCCTAACACTAACCCTAACCCTAACCCATACCCTACGCCGTAACCGATACCCTCCCCGAACCCATACCCTAAGCCGTACCCTAACCCTAACCCTAAGCCGAACCCTAACCCTAGGCTACCCTTGACTGCTTCTGCCTCCAATAGATTTCCTAAGCACTAGTGTTTTAAGGAACAGCTTAAAAAGAGAATCCTAATGTCATTTCTTTATAATGGGTGTGTTCCTTATCTTATCCTAGTGTCTAAACTCTTCTCCATGGCTGGACCCCCAAATAATATTCCTTTACGTGCTAAGGGGTAACTAGAGAGTGGGATAGGTTTAATAACTATCCTAACTCTAACGCGTACCCTAACCCTAACCCCTACCCTAACCCTAACATGTACCCTAATCCTAACCCGTACCGTAGACTGAGCCCTAACCCTAACACTAACCCTAACCCTAACCCTAACCCATACCCTAGGCCGTACCCGAACCCCTCCCCGAACCCGTACCCTAAGCCGTATCCTAACCCTAACCCTAAGCCGAACCCTAACCCTAGGCTACCCTTGACTGCTTCTGCCTCCAATAGATTTCCTAAGCACTAGTGTTTTAAGGAACAGCTTAAAAAGAGAATCCTAATGTGATTTCTTTATAATGGGTGTGTTCCTTATCTTATCCTAGTGTCTAAACTCTTCTCCATGGCTGGACACCCAGATAATATTCCTTTACGTGCTAAGGGGTATCTAGAGAGTGGGATAGGTTTAATAACTATCCTAACTCTAACGCGTACCCTAACCCTAACACCTACACTAACCCTAACACGTACCCTAATCCTAACCTGTACCCTAAACGGACCCCAAACCCTAACACTAACCCTAACCCTAACCCTAACCTATACCCTACGCCGTACCCGATACCCTCCCCGAACCCGTACCCTAAGCCGTACCCTAACCCTAACCCTAAGCCGAACCCTAACACTAGGCTACCCTTGACTGCTTCTGCCTCCAATAGATTTCCTAAGCACTAGTGTTTTAAGGAATAGCTTAAAAAGAGAATCCTAATGTGATTTCTTTATAATGTGTGTGTACCTTATCTTATCCTAGTGTCTAAACTCTTCTCCATGGCTGGACCCCCAAATAATATTCCTTTACGTGCTAAGGGGTATCTAGAGAGTGGGATAGGTTTAATAACTATCCTAAACCTAACGCGTACCCTAACCCTAACCCCTACCCTAACCCTAACACGTACCCTAATCCTAACCCGTACCCTAAACCGAGCCCTAACCCTAACACTAACCCTAACCCTAACCCTAACCCATACCCTACGCCGTACCCGAACCCCTCCCCGAACCGGTACCCTAAGCCGTACCCTAAGCCTAACCCTCACCCTAAGCCTAACCCTAGGCTACCCTTGACTGCTTCTGCCTCCAATAGATTTTCTAAGCACTTGTGTTTTAAGGAACAGCTTAAAGAGAATCCTAATGTGATTTCTTTATAATGGGTGTGTTCCTTATCTTATCCTAGTGTCTAAACTCTTCTCCATGGCTGGACCCCCAAATAATATTCCTTTACGTGCTAAGGGGTATCTAGAGAGTGGGATAGGTTTAATAACTACCCTAACCCTAACGCGTACCCTAACCCTAACCCCTACCCTAACCCTAACACGTACCCTTATCCTAACCCGTACCCTAAACCGAGCCCGAACCCTAACAGTACCCATAACCCAAACCCTAACCCATACCCTACGCCATAGCCGAACCCCTCCACGAACCTGTATCCTAAGCCGAACCCTAAGCCTAACCCTCACCCTAAGCCTAACCCTAGGCTAACCTTGACTGCTTCAGCCTGCAATAGATTTCCTGAGCACTACTGTTTTAAGGAAGTGGTTAAAAAGAGAATCCTAATGTGACTTCTTTATAATGGGTGTGTTTCTTATCTTATCCTAGTTTCTAAACTCTTCTCCATGGCTGGACCCCCAAATAATATTCGTTTACGTGCTAAGGGGTATCTAGAGAGTGGGATAGGTTTAATAACTACCCTAACCCTAACGCGTACCCTAACCCTAACCCCTACCCTAACCCTAACATGTACCCTAATCCTAACCCGAACCCTAAACCGAGCCCTAACCCTAACACTAACCCTAACCCTAACCCATACCCTACGCCGTACCCGAACCCCTCCCGTAAGCCTAACCCTAACCCTAGGCTACCATTGACTGCTTCTGACTCCAATAGATTTCCTAAGCACTAGTGTTTTAAGGAACACCTTAAAAAGAGAATCCTAATGTGATTTCTTTATAATGGGTGTGTTCCTTATCTTATCCTAGTGTCTAAACTCTTCTCCATGGCTGGACCCCCAGATAATATTCCTTTACGTGCTAAGGGGTATCTAGAGAGTGGGATAGGTTTAATAACTATCCTAACTCTAACGCGTACCCTAACCCTAACACCTACCCTAACCCTAACACGTACCCTTATCCTAAACTGTACCCTAAACGGACCCCAAACCCTAACACTAACCCTAACCCTAACCCTAACCCATACCCTACGCCGTACCCGATACCCTCCCTGAACCCGTACCCTAAGCCGTACCCTAAGCCTAACCCTAAGACTAACAATAACCCTTGGCTACCCTTGACTGCTTCTGCCTCCAATAGATTTCCTAAGCACTAGTATTTTAAGGAACAGCTTAAAAAGAGAATCCTAATGTGATTTCTTTATAATGGGTGTGTTCCTTATCTTATCCTAGTGTCTAAACTCTTCTCCATGGCTGGACCCCCAAATAATATTCCTTTACGTGCTAAGGGGTATCTAGAGAGTGGGATAGGTTTAATAACTACCCTAACCCTAAAGCGTACCCTAACCCTAACCCCTACCCTAACCCTAACACGTACCCTAATCCTAACCCGTACCCTAAACCGAGCCCTAACCCTAACACGAACCCTAACCCTAACCCTAACCCACACCCTATGCCATACCCGAACCCCTCCCCGAACCCGTACCTTAAGCCGTACCCTAACCCTAACACTAACCCTAGGCTACCCTTGACTGCTTCTGCCTCTAATAGATTTCCTAAGCACTAGTGTTTTAAGGAACAGCTTAAAAAGAGAATCCTAATGTGATTTCTTTATAATGGGTGTGTTCCTTATCTTATCCTAGTGTCTAAACTCTTCTCCATGGCTGGACCCCCAAATAATATTCCTTTACGTGCTAAGGGGTACCTAGAGAGAGGGATAGGTTTAATAACTACCCTAACCCTAACGCGTACCCTAACCCTAACCCCTACCCAACCCTAACACGTACCCTAATCCTAGCCCGTACCCTAAACCGAGCCCTAACCCTAACACGAACCCTAACCCTAACCCATACCCTACGCCGTACCCGAACCCCTCCCCGAACCCCTACCCTATGCCGTACCCTAACCCTAACCCTAAGCCTAACCCTAACCCTTGGCTACCCTTGACTGCTTCTGCCTCCAATAGATTTCCTAAGCACTAGTGTTTTAAGGAACAGCTTGAAAAGAGAATCCTAATGTGATTTCTTTATAATGGGTGTGTTCCTTATCTTATCCTAGTGTCTAAACTCTTCTCCATGGCTGGACCCCCAAATAATATTCCTTTACGTTCTAAGGGGTATCTAGAGAGTGGGATAGGTTTAATAACTACCCTAACCCTAACGCGTACCCTAACCCTAACCCCTACCCTAACCCTAACACGTACCCTAATCCTAACCCGTACCCTAAACCGAGCCCTAACCCTAACACTAACCCTAACCCTAACCCTAACCCATACCCTACGCCGTACCCGAACCCCTCCCCGAACCCGTACCCTAAGCCGTACCCTAACCCTAACCCTAAGCCTAACCCTAACCCTAGGCTACCCTTGACTGCTTCTGCCTCCAATAGATTTCCTAAGCACTAGTGTTTTAAGGAACAGCTTAAAAAGAGAATCCTAATGTCATTTCTTTATAATGGGTGTGTTCCTTATCTTATCCTAGTGTCTAAACTCTTCTCCATGGCTGGACCCCCAAATAATATTCCTTTACGTGCTAAGGGGTATCTAGAGAGTGGGATAGGTTTAATAACTATCCTAACCCTAACGCGTACCGCAACCCTAACCCCTACCCTAACCCTAACACGTACCCTAATCCTAACCCGTACCCTAAACCGAGCCCTAACCCTAACCCTAACCCTAACACTAACCCATACCCTACGCCGTACCCGAAACCCTCCCCGAACCCGTACCCTAAGCCGTACCCTAAGCCTAACCCTAAGCCTAACACTAACCCTAGGCTACCCTTGACTGCTTCTGCCTCCAATAGATTTCCTAAGCACTAGTGTTTTAAGGAACAGCTTAAAAAGTGAATCCTAATGTGATTTCTTTATAATGGAGGTGTTCCTTATCCTATCCTAGTGTCTAAACTCTTCTCCATGGCTGGACCCCCAAATAATATTCCTTTACGTGCTAAGGGGTATCTAGAGAGTGGGATAGGTTAAATAACTACCCTAACCCTAACACGTACCCTAACCCTAACACCCACCCTAACCCTAACACGTACACTAATCCTAAGCCATACCCTAAACCGAGCCCTAACCTAACACTAACCCTAACCCTAACCCTATCTCATACCCTACGCCGTACCCGAACCCCTCCCCGAACCCATACCCTAAGCCGTACCCTAACCATAACCCTAAGCCGTACCCTAACCCTAGGCTACCCTTGACTGCTTCTCTCTCCAATAGATTTCCTAAGCACTAGTGTTTTAAGGAACAGCTTAAAAAGAGAATCCTAATGTGATTTCTTTATAATGGGTGTGTTCCTTATCTTATCCTAGTGTCTAAACTCTTCTCCATGGCTGGACACCCAGATAATATTCCTTTACGTGCTAAGGGGTATCTAGAGAGTGGGATAGGTTTAATAACTATCCTAACTCTAACGCGTACCCTAACCCTAACACCTACACTAACCCTAACACGTACCCTAATCCTAACCTGTACCCTAAACGGACCCCAAACCCTAACACTAACCCTAACCCTAACCCTAACCTATACCCTACGCCGTACCCGATACCCTCCCCGAACCCGTACCCTAAGCCGTACCCTAACCCTAACCCTAAGCCGAACCCTAACACTAGGCTACCCTTGACTGCTTCTGCCTCCAATAGATTTCCTAAGCACTAGTGTTTTAAGGAATAGCTTAAAAAGAGAATCCTAATGTGATTTCTTTATAATGTGTGTGTACCTTATCTTATCCTAGTGTCTAAACTCTTCTCCATGGCTGGACCCCCAAATAATATTCCTTTACGTGCTAAGGGGTATCTAGAGAGTGGGATAGGTTTAATAACTATCCTAAACCTAACGCGTACCCTAACCCTAACCCCTACCCTAACCCTAACACGTACCCTAATCCTAACCCGTACCCTAAACCGAGCCCTAACCCTAACACTAACCCTAACCCTAACCCTAACCCATACCCTACGCCGTACCCGAACCCCTCCCCGAACCGGTACCCTAAGCCGTACCCTAAGCCTAACCCTCACCCTAAGCCTAACCCTAGGCTACCCTTGACTGCTTCTGCCTCCAATAGATTTTCTAAGCACTTGTGTTTTAAGGAACAGCTTAAAAAGAGAATCCTAATGTGATTTCTTTATAATGGGTGTGTTCCTTATCTTATCCTAGTGTCTAAACTCTTCTCCATGGCTGGACCCCCAAATAATATTCCTTTACGTGCTAAGGGGTATCTAGAGAGTGGGATAGGTTTAATAACTACCCTAACCCTAACGCGTACCCTAACCCTAACCCCTACCCTAACCCTAACACGTACCCTTATCCTAACCCGTACCCTAAACCGAGCCCGAACCCTAACAGTACCCATAACCCAAACCCTAACCCATACCCTACGCCATAGCCGAACCCCTCCACGAACCTGTATCCTAAGCCGAACCCTAAGCCTAACCCTCACCCTAAGCCTAACCCTAGGCTAACCTTGACTGCTTCAGCCTGCAATAGATTTCCTGAGCACTACTGTTTTAAGGAAGTGGTTAAAAAGAGAATCCTAATGTGACTTCTTTATAATGGGTGTGTTTCTTATCTTATCCTAGTTTCTAAACTCTTCTCCATGGCTGGACCCCCAAATAATATTCGTTTACGTGCTAAGGGGTATCTAGAGAGTGGGATAGGTTTAATAACTACCCTAACCCTAACGCGTACCCTAACCCTAACCCCTACCCTAACCCTAACATGTACCCTAATCCTAACCCGAACCCTAAACCGAGCCCTAACCCTAACACTAACCCTAACCCTAACCCATACCCTACGCCGTACCCGAACCCCTCCCGTAAGCCTAACCCTAACCCTAGGCTACCATTGACTGCTTCTGACTCCAATAGATTTCCTAAGCACTAGTGTTTTAAGGAACACCTTAAAAAGAGAATCCTAATGTGATTTCTTTATAATGGGTGTGTTCCTTATCTTATCCTAGTGTCTAAACTCTTCTCCATGGCTGGACCCCCAGATAATATTCCTTTACGTGCTAAGGGGTATCTAGAGAGTGGGATAGGTTTAATAACTATCCTAACTCTAACGCGTACCCTAACCCTAACACCTACCCTAACCCTAACACGTACCCTTATCCTAAACTGTACCCTAAACGGACCCCAAACCCTAACACTAACCCTAACCCTAACCCTAACCCATACCCTACGCCGTACCCGATACCCTCCCTGAACCCGTACCCTAAGCCGTACCCTAAGCCTAACCCTAAGACTAACAATAACCCTTGGCTACCCTTGACTGCTTCTGCCTCCAATAGATTTCCTAAGCACTAGTATTTTAAGGAACAGCTTAAAAAGAGAATCCTAATGTGATTTCTTTATAATGGGTGTGTTCCTTATCTTATCCTAGTGTCTAAACTCTTCTCCATGGCTGGACCCCCAAATAATATTCCTTTACGTGCTAAGGGGTATCTAGAGAGTGGGATAGGTTTAATAACTACCCTAACCCTAAAGCGTACCCTAACCCTAACCCCTACCCTAACCCTAACACGTACCCTAATCCTAACCCGTACCCTAAACCGAGCCCTAACCCTAACACGAACCCTAACCCTAACCCTAACCCACACCCTATGCCATACCCGAACCCCTCCCCGAACCCGTACCTTAAGCCGTACCCTAACCCTAACACTAACCCTAGGCTACCCTTGACTGCTTCTGCCTCTAATAGATTTCCTAAGCACTAGTGTTTTAAGGAACAGCTTAAAAAGAGAATCCTAATGTGATTTCTTTATAATGGGTGTGTTCCTTATCTTATCCTAGTGTCTAAACTCTTCTCCATGGCTGGACCCCCAAATAATATTCCTTTACGTGCTAAGGGGTACCTAGAGAGAGGGATAGGTTTAATAACTACCCTAACCCTAACGCGTACCCTAACCCTAACCCCTACCCAACCCTAACACGTACCCTAATCCTAGCCCGTACCCTAAACCGAGCCCTAACCCTAACACGAACCCTAACCCTAACCCATACCCTACGCCGTACCCGAACCCCTCCCCGAACCCCTACCCTATGCCGTACCCTAACCCTAACCCTAAGCCTAACCCTAACCCTTGGCTACCCTTGACTGCTTCTGCCTCCAATAGATTTCCTAAGCACTAGTGTTTTAAGGAACAGCTTGAAAAGAGAATCCTAATGTGATTTCTTTATAATGGGTGTGTTCCTTATCTTATCCTAGTGTCTAAACTCTTCTCCATGGCTGGACCCCCAAATAATATTCCTTTACGTTCTAAGGGGTATCTAGAGAGTGGGATAGGTTTAATAACTACCCTAACCCTAACGCGTACCCTAACCCTAACCCCTACCCTAACCCTAACACGTACCCTAATCCTAACCCGTACCCTAAACCGAGCCCTAACCCTAACACTAACCCTAACCCTAACCCTAACCCATACCCTACGCCGTACCCGAACCCCTCCCCGAACCCGTACCCTAAGCCGTACCCTAACCCTAACCCTAAGCCTAACCCTAACCCTAGGCTACCCTTGACTGCTTCTGCCTCCAATAGATTTCCTAAGCACTAGTGTTTTAAGGAACAGCTTAAAAAGAGAATCCTAATGTCATTTCTTTATAATGGGTGTGTTCCTTATCTTATCCTAGTGTCTAAACTCTTCTCCATGGCTGGACCCCCAAATAATATTCCTTTACGTGCTAAGGGGTATCTAGAGAGTGGGATAGGTTTAATAACTATCCTAACCCTAACGCGTACCGCAACCCTAACCCCTACCCTAACCCTAACACGTACCCTAATCCTAACCCGTACCCTAAACCGAGCCCTAACCCTAACCCTAACCCTAACACTAACCCATACCCTACGCCGTACCCGAAACCCTCCCCGAACCCGTACCCTAAGCCGTACCCTAAGCCTAACCCTAAGCCTAACACTAACCCTAGGCTACCCTTGACTGCTTCTGCCTCCAATAGATTTCCTAAGCACTAGTGTTTTAAGGAACAGCTTAAAAAGTGAATCCTAATGTGATTTCTTTATAATGGAGGTGTTCCTTATCCTATCCTAGTGTCTAAACTCTTCTCCATGGCTGGACCCCCAAATAATATTCCTTTACGTGCTAAGGGGTATCTAGAGAGTGGGATAGGTTAAATAACTACCCTAACCCTAACACGTACCCTAACCCTAACACCCACCCTAACCCTAACACGTACACTAATCCTAAGCCATACCCTAAACCGAGCCCTAACCTAACACTAACCCTAACCCTAACCCTATCTCATACCCTACGCCGTACCCGAACCCCTCCCCGAACCCATACCCTAAGCCGTACCCTAACCATAACCCTAAGCCGTACCCTAACCCTAGGCTACCCTTGACTGCTTCTCTCTCCAATAGATTTCCTAAGCACTAGTGTTTTAAGGAACAGCTTAAAAAGAGAATCGTAATGTCATTTCTTTATAATGGGTGTGTTCCTTATCTTATCCTAGTGTCTAAACTCTTCTCCATGGCTGGATCCCCAAATAATATTCCTTTACGTGCTAAGGGCTATATAGAGAGTGGGATAGGTTTAATAACTACCCTAACCCTAACGCGTACCCTAACCCTAACCCCTACCCTAAACCTAACACGTACCCTAATCCTAACCCGTACCCTAAACCGAACCCTAACCCTAACACTAACCCTAACCCTAACCCTAACCCATACCCTATGCCGTACACGAACCCCTCCCCGAACCGTACCCTAAGCCGTACCCAACCCCTAACCCTCACCCTAACCCTAACCCTAAGCTACCCTTGACTGCTTCTGCCTCCAATAGATTTCCTAAGCACTAGTGTTTTAAGGAACAGCTTAAAAAGAGAATCCTAATGTGATTTCTTTATAATGGGTGTGTTCCTTATATTATCCTAGTGTCTAAACTCTTCTCCATGGCTGGACCCCCAAATAATATTCCTTTACGTGCGAAGGGGTATCTAGAGAGTGGGATAGGTTTAATAACTACCCTAACCCTAACACGTACCCTAACCCTAACCCCTACCCTAACCCTAACACGTACCCTAATCCTAACCCGTACCCTAATTCGAGCCCGAACCCTAACAGTAACCCTAACCCTAACCCTAACCCATACCCTACGCCATACACGAACCCCTCCCCGAACCCGTACCCTAAGCCGTACCCTAAGCCTAACGCTAAGCCTAACCCTAACCCTAGGCTACCCTTGACTGCTTCTGCCTCCAATAGATTTCCTAAGCACTAGTGTTTTAAGGAACAGCTTAAAAAGAGAATCGTAATGTCATTTCTTTATAATGGGTGTGTTCCTTATCTTATCCTAGTGTCTATACTCTTCTCCATGGCTGGATCCCCAAATAATATTCCTTTACGTGCTAAGGGCTATATAGAGAGTGGGATAGGTTTAATAACTACCCTAACCCTAAAGCGTACCATAACCCTAACCCCTACCCTAACCCTAACATGTACCCTAATCCTAACCCGTACCGTAGACCGAGCCCTAACCCTAACACTAAACCTAACCCTAACCCTAACCCATACCCTAGGCCGTACCCGAAAGCCTCCCCGAACCCGTACCCTAAGCCGTACCCTAAGCCTAACCCTCACCCTAACCCTAACCCTAGGCTACCCTTGACTGCTTCTGCCTCCAATAGATTTCCTAAGCACTTGTGTTTGAAGGAACAGCTTAAAAAGAGAATCCTAATGTGATTTCCTTATAATGGGTGTGTTCCTTATCTTTTCCTAGTGTCTAAACTCTTCTCCATGTCTGGACCCCCAAATAATATTCCTTTACGTGCTAAGGGGTATCTAGAGAGTGGGATAGGTTTAATAACTACCCTAACCCTAACCCGTACCCTAACCGTAACCCCTACCCTAACCCTAACACGTACCCTAATCCTAACCCGTACCCTAATCCGAGCCCAAACCCTAACAGTAACCCTAACCCTAACCCATACCCTACGCCATACACGAACCCCTCCCCGAACCCATACCCTAAGCCGTACCCTAAGCCTAACGCTAAGCCTAACCCTAACCCTAGGCTACCCTTGACTGCTTCTGCCTCCAATAGATTTCCTAAGCACTTGTGTTTTAAGGAACAGCTTAAAAAGAGAATCCTAATGTGATTTCTTTATAATGGGTGTGTTCCTTATCTTATCCTAGTGTCTAAACTCTTCTCCATGCCTGGACACCCAGATAATATTCCTTTACGTGCTAAGGGGTACCTAGAGAGTGGGAGAGGTTTAATAACTACCCTAAACCTAACGCGTACCCTAACCCTAACCCCTACCCTAACCCTAACACGTACCCTTATCCTAACCCGTACCCTAAACCGAGCCCGAACCCTAACAGTACCCATAACCCAAACCCTAACCCATACCCTACGCCATAGCCAAACCCCTCCACGAACCTGTATCCTAAGCCGAACCCTAAGCCTAACCCTCACCCTAAGCCTAACCCTAGGCTAACCTTGACTGCTTCAGCCTGCAATAGATTTCCTGAGCACTACTGTTTTAAGGAAGTGGTTAAAAAGAGAATCCTAATGTGACTTCTTTATAATGGGTGTGTTCCTTATCTTATCCTAGTTTCTAAACTCTTCTCCATGGCTGGACCCCCAAATAATATTCGTTTACGTGCTAAGGGGTATCTAGAGAGTGGGATAGGTTTAATAACTACCCTAACCCTAACGCGTACCCTAACCTTAACCCCTACCCTAACCCTAACACGTACCCTAATCCTAACCCGAACCCTAAACCGAGCCCTAACCCTAACACTAACCCTAACCCTAACCCATACCGTACGCCGTACCCGAACCCCTCCCGTAAGCCTAACCCTAACCCTAGGCTACCATTGACTGCTTCTGACTCCAATAGATTTCCTAAGCACTAGTGTTTTAAGGAACACCTTAAAAAGAGAATCCTAATGTGATTTCTTTATAATGGGTGTGTTCCTTATCTTATCCTAGTGTCTAAACTCTTCTCCATGGCTGGACCGCCAGATAATATTCCTTTACGTGCTAAGGGGTATCTAGAGAGTGGGATAGGTTTAATAACTATCCTAACTCTAACGCGTACCCTAACCCTAACACCTACCCTAACCCTAACACGTATCCTTATCCTAAACTGTACCCTAAACGGACCCCAAACCCTAACACTAACCCTAACCCTAACCCTAACCCATACCCTACGCCGTACCCAATACCCTCCCTGAACCCGTACCCTAAGCCGTACCCTAAGCCTAACCCTAAGCCTAACCCTAACCCTAAGCTACCCTTGACTGCTTCTGCCTCCAATAGATTTCCTAAGCACTAGTGTTTTAAGGAACAGCTTAAAAAGAGAATCCTAATGTCATTTCTTTATAATGGGTGTGTTCCTTATCTTATCCTAGTGTCTAAACTCTTCTCCATGGCTGGACCCCCAAATAATATTCCTTTACGTGCTAAGGGGTATCTAGAGAGTGGGATAGGTTTAATAACTATCCTAACCCTAACGCGTACCGCAACCCTAACCCCTACCCTAACCCTAACACGTACCCTAATCCTAACCCGTACCCTAAACCGAGCCCTAACCCTAACCCTAACCCTAACACTAACCCATACCCTACGCCGTACCCGAAACCCTCCCCGAACCCGTACCCTAAGCCGTACCCTAAGCCTAACCCTAAGCCTAACACTAACCCTAGGCTACCCTTGACTGCTTCTGCCTCCAATAGATTTCCTAAGCACTAGTGTTTTAAGGAACAGCTTAAAAAGTGAATCCTAATGTGATTTCTTTCTAATGGAGGTGTTCCTTATCCTATCCTAGTGTCTAAACTCTTCTCCATGGCTGGACCCCCAAATAATATTCCTTTACGTGCTAAGGGGTATCTAGAGAGTGGGATAGGTTAAATAACTACCCTAACCCTAACACGTACCCTAACCCTAACACCCACCCTAACCCTAACACGTACACTAATCCTAACCCATACCCTAAACCGAGCCCTAACCTAACACTAACCCTAACCCTAACCCTATCTCATACCCTACGCCGTACCCGAACCCCTCCCCGAACCCATACCCTAAGCCGTACCCTAACCCTAACCCTAAGCCGAACCCTAACCCTAGGCTACCCTTGACTGCTTCTCTCTCCAATAGATTTCCTAAGCACTATTGTTTTAAGGAACAGCTTAAAAAGAGAATCGTAATGTCATTTCTTTATAATGGGTGTGTTCCTTATCTTATCCTAGTGTCTAAACTCTTCTCCATGGCTGGATCCCCAAATAATATTCCTTTACGTGCTAAGGGCTATATAAAGAGTGGGATAGGTTTAATAACTACCCTAACCCTAACGCGTACCCTAACCCTAACCCCTACCCTAAACCTAACACGTACCCTAATCCTAACCCGTACCCTAAACCGAACCCTAACCCTAACACTAAACCTAACCCTAACCCTAACCCATACCCTATGCCGTACACGAACCCCTCCCCGAACCGTACCCTAAGCCGTACCCAACCCCTAACCCTCACCCTAACCCTAACCCTAAGCTACCCTTGACTGCTTCTGCCTCCAATAGATTTCCTAAGCACTAGTGTTTTAAGGAACAGCTTAAAAAGAGAATCCTAATGTGATTTCTTTATAATGGGTGTGTTCCTTATCTTATCCTAGTGTCTAAACTCTTCTCCATGGCTGGACACCCAGACAATATTCCTTTACGTGCTAAGGGGTATCTAGAGAGTGGGATAGGTTTAATAACTATCCTAACTCTAACGCGTACCCTAACCCTAACACCTACCCTAACCCTAACACGTACCCTAATCCTAACCTGTACCCTAAACGGACCCCAAACCCTAACACTAACCCTAACCCTAACCCATACCCTACGCCGTAACCGATACCCTCCCCGAACCCATACCCTAAGCCGTACCCTAACCCTAACCCTAAGCCGAACCCTAACCCTAGGCTACCCTTGACTGCTTCTGCCTCCAATAGATTTCCTAAGCACTAGTGTTTTAAGGAACAGCTTAAAAAGAGAATCCTAATGTCATTTCTTTATAATGGGTGTGTTCCTTATCTTATCCTAGTGTCTAAACTCTTCTCCATGGCTGGACCCCCAAATAATATTCCTTTACGTGCTAAGGGGTAACTAGAGAGTGGGATAGGTTTAATAACTATCCTAACTCTAACGCGTACCCTAACCCTAACCCCTACCCTAACCCTAACATGTACCCTAATCCTAACCCGTACCGTAGACTGAGCCCTAACCCTAACACTAACCCTAACCCTAACCCTAACCCATACCCTAGGCCGTACCCGAACCCCTCCCCGAACCCGTACCCTAAGCCGTATCCTAACCCTAACCCTAAGCCGAACCCTAACCCTAGGCTACCCTTGACTGCTTCTGCCTCCAATAGATTTCCTAAGCACTAGTGTTTTAAGGAACAGCTTAAAAAGAGAATCCTAATGTGATTTCTTTATAATGGGTGTGTTCCTTATCTTATCCTAGTGTCTAAACTCTTCTCCATGGCTGGACACCCAGATAATATTCCTTTACGTGCTAAGGGGTATCTAGAGAGTGGGATAGGTTTAATAACTATCCTAACTCTAACGCGTACCCTAACCCTAACACCTACACTAACCCTAACACGTACCCTAATCCTAACCTGTACCCTAAACGGACCCCAAACCCTAACACTAACCCTAACCCTAACCCTAACCTATACCCTACGCCGTACCCGATACCCTCCCCGAACCCGTACCCTAAGCCGTACCCTAACCCTAACCCTAAGCCGAACCCTAACACTAGGCTACCCTTGACTGCTTCTGCCTCCAATAGATTTCCTAAGCACTAGTGTTTTAAGGAATAGCTTAAAAAGAGAATCCTAATGTGATTTCTTTATAATGTGTGTGTACCTTATCTTATCCTAGTGTCTAAACTCTTCTCCATGGCTGGACCCCCAAATAATATTCCTTTACGTGCTAAGGGGTATCTAGAGAGTGGGATAGGTTTAATAACTATCCTAAACCTAACGCGTACCCTAACCCTAACCCCTACCCTAACCCTAACACGTACCCTAATCCTAACCCGTACCCTAAACCGAGCCCTAACCCTAACACTAACCCTAACCCTAACCCTAACCCATACCCTACGCCGTACCCGAACCCCTCCCCGAACCGGTACCCTAAGCCGTACCCTAAGCCTAACCCTCACCCTAAGCCTAACCCTAGGCTACCCTTGACTGCTTCTGCCTCCAATAGATTTTCTAAGCACTTGTGTTTTAAGGAACAGCTTAAAGAGAATCCTAATGTGATTTCTTTATAATGGGTGTGTTCCTTATCTTATCCTAGTGTCTAAACTCTTCTCCATGGCTGGACCCCCAAATAATATTCCTTTACGTGCTAAGGGGTATCTAGAGAGTGGGATAGGTTTAATAACTACCCTAACCCTAACGCGTACCCTAACCCTAACCCCTACCCTAACCCTAACACGTACCCTTATCCTAACCCGTACCCTAAACCGAGCCCGAACCCTAACAGTACCCATAACCCAAACCCTAACCCATACCCTACGCCATAGCCGAACCCCTCCACGAACCTGTATCCTAAGCCGAACCCTAAGCCTAACCCTCACCCTAAGCCTAACCCTAGGCTAACCTTGACTGCTTCAGCCTGCAATAGATTTCCTGAGCACTACTGTTTTAAGGAAGTGGTTAAAAAGAGAATCCTAATGTGACTTCTTTATAATGGGTGTGTTTCTTATCTTATCCTAGTTTCTAAACTCTTCTCCATGGCTGGACCCCCAAATAATATTCGTTTACGTGCTAAGGGGTATCTAGAGAGTGGGATAGGTTTAATAACTACCCTAACCCTAACGCGTACCCTAACCCTAACCCCTACCCTAACCCTAACATGTACCCTAATCCTAACCCGAACCCTAAACCGAGCCCTAACCCTAACACTAACCCTAACCCTAACCCATACCCTACGCCGTACCCGAACCCCTCCCGTAAGCCTAACCCTAACCCTAGGCTACCATTGACTGCTTCTGACTCCAATAGATTTCCTAAGCACTAGTGTTTTAAGGAACACCTTAAAAAGAGAATCCTAATGTGATTTCTTTATAATGGGTGTGTTCCTTATCTTATCCTAGTGTCTAAACTCTTCTCCATGGCTGGACCCCCAGATAATATTCCTTTACGTGCTAAGGGGTATCTAGAGAGTGGGATAGGTTTAATAACTATCCTAACTCTAACGCGTACCCTAACCCTAACACCTACCCTAACCCTAACACGTACCCTTATCCTAAACTGTACCCTAAACGGACCCCAAACCCTAACACTAACCCTAACCCTAACCCTAACCCATACCCTACGCCGTACCCGATACCCTCCCTGAACCCGTACCCTAAGCCGTACCCTAAGCCTAACCCTAAGACTAACAATAACCCTTGGCTACCCTTGACTGCTTCTGCCTCCAATAGATTTCCTAAGCACTAGTATTTTAAGGAACAGCTTAAAAAGAGAATCCTAATGTGATTTCTTTATAATGGGTGTGTTCCTTATCTTATCCTAGTGTCTAAACTCTTCTCCATGGCTGGACCCCCAAATAATATTCCTTTACGTGCTAAGGGGTATCTAGAGAGTGGGATAGGTTTAATAACTACCCTAACCCTAAAGCGTACCCTAACCCTAACCCCTACCCTAACCCTAACACGTACCCTAATCCTAACCCGTACCCTAAACCGAGCCCTAACCCTAACACGAACCCTAACCCTAACCCTAACCCACACCCTATGCCATACCCGAACCCCTCCCCGAACCCGTACCTTAAGCCGTACCCTAACCCTAACACTAACCCTAGGCTACCCTTGACTGCTTCTGCCTCTAATAGATTTCCTAAGCACTAGTGTTTTAAGGAACAGCTTAAAAAGAGAATCCTAATGTGATTTCTTTATAATGGGTGTGTTCCTTATCTTATCCTAGTGTCTAAACTCTTCTCCATGGCTGGACCCCCAAATAATATTCCTTTACGTGCTAAGGGGTACCTAGAGAGAGGGATAGGTTTAATAACTACCCTAACCCTAACGCGTACCCTAACCCTAACCCCTACCCAACCCTAACACGTACCCTAATCCTAGCCCGTACCCTAAACCGAGCCCTAACCCTAACACGAACCCTAACCCTAACCCATACCCTACGCCGTACCCGAACCCCTCCCCGAACCCCTACCCTATGCCGTACCCTAACCCTAACCCTAAGCCTAACCCTAACCCTTGGCTACCCTTGACTGCTTCTGCCTCCAATAGATTTCCTAAGCACTAGTGTTTTAAGGAACAGCTTGAAAAGAGAATCCTAATGTGATTTCTTTATAATGGGTGTGTTCCTTATCTTATCCTAGTGTCTAAACTCTTCTCCATGGCTGGACCCCCAAATAATATTCCTTTACGTTCTAAGGGGTATCTAGAGAGTGGGATAGGTTTAATAACTACCCTAACCCTAACGCGTACCCTAACCCTAACCCCTACCCTAACCCTAACACGTACCCTAATCCTAACCCGTACCCTAAACCGAGCCCTAACCCTAACACTAACCCTAACCCTAACCCTAACCCATACCCTACGCCGTACCCGAACCCCTCCCCGAACCCGTACCCTAAGCCGTACCCTAACCCTAACCCTAAGCCTAACCCTAACCCTAGGCTACCCTTGACTGCTTCTGCCTCCAATAGATTTCCTAAGCACTAGTGTTTTAAGGAACAGCTTAAAAAGAGAATCCTAATGTCATTTCTTTATAATGGGTGTGTTCCTTATCTTATCCTAGTGTCTAAACTCTTCTCCATGGCTGGACCCCCAAATAATATTCCTTTACGTGCTAAGGGGTATCTAGAGAGTGGGATAGGTTTAATAACTATCCTAACCCTAACGCGTACCGCAACCCTAACCCCTACCCTAACCCTAACACGTACCCTAATCCTAACCCGTACCCTAAACCGAGCCCTAACCCTAACCCTAACCCTAACACTAACCCATACCCTACGCCGTACCCGAAACCCTCCCCGAACCCGTACCCTAAGCCGTACCCTAAGCCTAACCCTAAGCCTAACACTAACCCTAGGCTACCCTTGACTGCTTCTGCCTCCAATAGATTTCCTAAGCACTAGTGTTTTAAGGAACAGCTTAAAAAGTGAATCCTAATGTGATTTCTTTATAATGGAGGTGTTCCTTATCCTATCCTAGTGTCTAAACTCTTCTCCATGGCTGGACCCCCAAATAATATTCCTTTACGTGCTAAGGGGTATCTAGAGAGTGGGATAGGTTAAATAACTACCCTAACCCTAACACGTACCCTAACCCTAACACCCACCCTAACCCTAACACGTACACTAATCCTAAGCCATACCCTAAACCGAGCCCTAACCTAACACTAACCCTAACCCTAACCCTATCTCATACCCTACGCCGTACCCGAACCCCTCCCCGAACCCATACCCTAAGCCGTACCCTAACCATAACCCTAAGCCGTACCCTAACCCTAGGCTACCCTTGACTGCTTCTCTCTCCAATAGATTTCCTAAGCACTAGTGTTTTAAGGAACAGCTTAAAAAGAGAATCCTAATGTGATTTCTTTATAATGGGTGTGTTCCTTATCTTATCCTAGTGTCTAAACTCTTCTCCATGGCTGGACACCCAGATAATATTCCTTTACGTGCTAAGGGGTATCTAGAGAGTGGGATAGGTTTAATAACTATCCTAACTCTAACGCGTACCCTAACCCTAACACCTACACTAACCCTAACACGTACCCTAATCCTAACCTGTACCCTAAACGGACCCCAAACCCTAACACTAACCCTAACCCTAACCCTAACCTATACCCTACGCCGTACCCGATACCCTCCCCGAACCCGTACCCTAAGCCGTACCCTAACCCTAACCCTAAGCCGAACCCTAACACTAGGCTACCCTTGACTGCTTCTGCCTCCAATAGATTTCCTAAGCACTAGTGTTTTAAGGAATAGCTTAAAAAGAGAATCCTAATGTGATTTCTTTATAATGTGTGTGTACCTTATCTTATCCTAGTGTCTAAACTCTTCTCCATGGCTGGACCCCCAAATAATATTCCTTTACGTGCTAAGGGGTATCTAGAGAGTGGGATAGGTTTAATAACTATCCTAAACCTAACGCGTACCCTAACCCTAACCCCTACCCTAACCCTAACACGTACCCTAATCCTAACCCGTACCCTAAACCGAGCCCTAACCCTAACACTAACCCTAACCCTAACCCTAACCCATACCCTACGCCGTACCCGAACCCCTCCCCGAACCGGTACCCTAAGCCGTACCCTAAGCCTAACCCTCACCCTAAGCCTAACCCTAGGCTACCCTTGACTGCTTCTGCCTCCAATAGATTTTCTAAGCACTTGTGTTTTAAGGAACAGCTTAAAAAGAGAATCCTAATGTGATTTCTTTATAATGGGTGTGTTCCTTATCTTATCCTAGTGTCTAAACTCTTCTCCATGGCTGGACCCCCAAATAATATTCCTTTACGTGCTAAGGGGTATCTAGAGAGTGGGATAGGTTTAATAACTACCCTAACCCTAACGCGTACCCTAACCCTAACCCCTACCCTAACCCTAACACGTACCCTTATCCTAACCCGTACCCTAAACCGAGCCCGAACCCTAACAGTACCCATAACCCAAACCCTAACCCATACCCTACGCCATAGCCGAACCCCTCCACGAACCTGTATCCTAAGCCGAACCCTAAGCCTAACCCTCACCCTAAGCCTAACCCTAGGCTAACCTTGACTGCTTCAGCCTGCAATAGATTTCCTGAGCACTACTGTTTTAAGGAAGTGGTTAAAAAGAGAATCCTAATGTGACTTCTTTATAATGGGTGTGTTTCTTATCTTATCCTAGTTTCTAAACTCTTCTCCATGGCTGGACCCCCAAATAATATTCGTTTACGTGCTAAGGGGTATCTAGAGAGTGGGATAGGTTTAATAACTACCCTAACCCTAACGCGTACCCTAACCCTAACCCCTACCCTAACCCTAACATGTACCCTAATCCTAACCCGAACCCTAAACCGAGCCCTAACCCTAACACTAACCCTAACCCTAACCCATACCCTACGCCGTACCCGAACCCCTCCCGTAAGCCTAACCCTAACCCTAGGCTACCATTGACTGCTTCTGACTCCAATAGATTTCCTAAGCACTAGTGTTTTAAGGAACACCTTAAAAAGAGAATCCTAATGTGATTTCTTTATAATGGGTGTGTTCCTTATCTTATCCTAGTGTCTAAACTCTTCTCCATGGCTGGACCCCCAGATAATATTCCTTTACGTGCTAAGGGGTATCTAGAGAGTGGGATAGGTTTAATAACTATCCTAACTCTAACGCGTACCCTAACCCTAACACCTACCCTAACCCTAACACGTACCCTTATCCTAAACTGTACCCTAAACGGACCCCAAACCCTAACACTAACCCTAACCCTAACCCTAACCCATACCCTACGCCGTACCCGATACCCTCCCTGAACCCGTACCCTAAGCCGTACCCTAAGCCTAACCCTAAGACTAACAATAACCCTTGGCTACCCTTGACTGCTTCTGCCTCCAATAGATTTCCTAAGCACTAGTATTTTAAGGAACAGCTTAAAAAGAGAATCCTAATGTGATTTCTTTATAATGGGTGTGTTCCTTATCTTATCCTAGTGTCTAAACTCTTCTCCATGGCTGGACCCCCAAATAATATTCCTTTACGTGCTAAGGGGTATCTAGAGAGTGGGATAGGTTTAATAACTACCCTAACCCTAAAGCGTACCCTAACCCTAACCCCTACCCTAACCCTAACACGTACCCTAATCCTAACCCGTACCCTAAACCGAGCCCTAACCCTAACACGAACCCTAACCCTAACCCTAACCCACACCCTATGCCATACCCGAACCCCTCCCCGAACCCGTACCTTAAGCCGTACCCTAACCCTAACACTAACCCTAGGCTACCCTTGACTGCTTCTGCCTCTAATAGATTTCCTAAGCACTAGTGTTTTAAGGAACAGCTTAAAAAGAGAATCCTAATGTGATTTCTTTATAATGGGTGTGTTCCTTATCTTATCCTAGTGTCTAAACTCTTCTCCATGGCTGGACCCCCAAATAATATTCCTTTACGTGCTAAGGGGTACCTAGAGAGAGGGATAGGTTTAATAACTACCCTAACCCTAACGCGTACCCTAACCCTAACCCCTACCCAACCCTAACACGTACCCTAATCCTAGCCCGTACCCTAAACCGAGCCCTAACCCTAACACGAACCCTAACCCTAACCCATACCCTACGCCGTACCCGAACCCCTCCCCGAACCCCTACCCTATGCCGTACCCTAACCCTAACCCTAAGCCTAACCCTAACCCTTGGCTACCCTTGACTGCTTCTGCCTCCAATAGATTTCCTAAGCACTAGTGTTTTAAGGAACAGCTTGAAAAGAGAATCCTAATGTGATTTCTTTATAATGGGTGTGTTCCTTATCTTATCCTAGTGTCTAAACTCTTCTCCATGGCTGGACCCCCAAATAATATTCCTTTACGTTCTAAGGGGTATCTAGAGAGTGGGATAGGTTTAATAACTACCCTAACCCTAACGCGTACCCTAACCCTAACCCCTACCCTAACCCTAACACGTACCCTAATCCTAACCCGTACCCTAAACCGAGCCCTAACCCTAACACTAACCCTAACCCTAACCCTAACCCATACCCTACGCCGTACCCGAACCCCTCCCCGAACCCGTACCCTAAGCCGTACCCTAACCCTAACCCTAAGCCTAACCCTAACCCTAGGCTACCCTTGACTGCTTCTGCCTCCAATAGATTTCCTAAGCACTAGTGTTTTAAGGAACAGCTTAAAAAGAGAATCCTAATGTCATTTCTTTATAATGGGTGTGTTCCTTATCTTATCCTAGTGTCTAAACTCTTCTCCATGGCTGGACCCCCAAATAATATTCCTTTACGTGCTAAGGGGTATCTAGAGAGTGGGATAGGTTTAATAACTATCCTAACCCTAACGCGTACCGCAACCCTAACCCCTACCCTAACCCTAACACGTACCCTAATCCTAACCCGTACCCTAAACCGAGCCCTAACCCTAACCCTAACCCTAACACTAACCCATACCCTACGCCGTACCCGAAACCCTCCCCGAACCCGTACCCTAAGCCGTACCCTAAGCCTAACCCTAAGCCTAACACTAACCCTAGGCTACCCTTGACTGCTTCTGCCTCCAATAGATTTCCTAAGCACTAGTGTTTTAAGGAACAGCTTAAAAAGTGAATCCTAATGTGATTTCTTTATAATGGAGGTGTTCCTTATCCTATCCTAGTGTCTAAACTCTTCTCCATGGCTGGACCCCCAAATAATATTCCTTTACGTGCTAAGGGGTATCTAGAGAGTGGGATAGGTTAAATAACTACCCTAACCCTAACACGTACCCTAACCCTAACACCCACCCTAACCCTAACACGTACACTAATCCTAAGCCATACCCTAAACCGAGCCCTAACCTAACACTAACCCTAACCCTAACCCTATCTCATACCCTACGCCGTACCCGAACCCCTCCCCGAACCCATACCCTAAGCCGTACCCTAACCATAACCCTAAGCCGTACCCTAACCCTAGGCTACCCTTGACTGCTTCTCTCTCCAATAGATTTCCTAAGCACTAGTGTTTTAAGGAACAGCTTAAAAAGAGAATCGTAATGTCATTTCTTTATAATGGGTGTGTTCCTTATCTTATCCTAGTGTCTAAACTCTTCTCCATGGCTGGATCCCCAAATAATATTCCTTTACGTGCTAAGGGCTATATAGAGAGTGGGATAGGTTTAATAACTACCCTAACCCTAACGCGTACCCTAACCCTAACCCCTACCCTAAACCTAACACGTACCCTAATCCTAACCCGTACCCTAAACCGAACCCTAACCCTAACACTAACCCTAACCCTAACCCTAACCCATACCCTATGCCGTACACGAACCCCTCCCCGAACCGTACCCTAAGCCGTACCCAACCCCTAACCCTCACCCTAACCCTAACCCTAAGCTACCCTTGACTGCTTCTGCCTCCAATAGATTTCCTAAGCACTAGTGTTTTAAGGAACAGCTTAAAAAGAGAATCCTAATGTGATTTCTTTATAATGGGTGTGTTCCTTATATTATCCTAGTGTCTAAACTCTTCTCCATGGCTGGACCCCCAAATAATATTCCTTTACGTGCGAAGGGGTATCTAGAGAGTGGGATAGGTTTAATAACTACCCTAACCCTAACACGTACCCTAACCCTAACCCCTACCCTAACCCTAACACGTACCCTAATCCTAACCCGTACCCTAATTCGAGCCCGAACCCTAACAGTAACCCTAACCCTAACCCTAACCCATACCCTACGCCATACACGAACCCCTCCCCGAACCCGTACCCTAAGCCGTACCCTAAGCCTAACGCTAAGCCTAACCCTAACCCTAGGCTACCCTTGACTGCTTCTGCCTCCAATAGATTTCCTAAGCACTAGTGTTTTAAGGAACAGCTTAAAAAGAGAATCGTAATGTCATTTCTTTATAATGGGTGTGTTCCTTATCTTATCCTAGTGTCTATACTCTTCTCCATGGCTGGATCCCCAAATAATATTCCTTTACGTGCTAAGGGCTATATAGAGAGTGGGATAGGTTTAATAACTACCCTAACCCTAAAGCGTACCATAACCCTAACCCCTACCCTAACCCTAACATGTACCCTAATCCTAACCCGTACCGTAGACCGAGCCCTAACCCTAACACTAAACCTAACCCTAACCCTAACCCATACCCTAGGCCGTACCCGAAAGCCTCCCCGAACCCGTACCCTAAGCCGTACCCTAAGCCTAACCCTCACCCTAACCCTAACCCTAGGCTACCCTTGACTGCTTCTGCCTCCAATAGATTTCCTAAGCACTTGTGTTTGAAGGAACAGCTTAAAAAGAGAATCCTAATGTGATTTCCTTATAATGGGTGTGTTCCTTATCTTTTCCTAGTGTCTAAACTCTTCTCCATGTCTGGACCCCCAAATAATATTCCTTTACGTGCTAAGGGGTATCTAGAGAGTGGGATAGGTTTAATAACTACCCTAACCCTAACCCGTACCCTAACCGTAACCCCTACCCTAACCCTAACACGTACCCTAATCCTAACCCGTACCCTAATCCGAGCCCAAACCCTAACAGTAACCCTAACCCTAACCCATACCCTACGCCATACACGAACCCCTCCCCGAACCCATACCCTAAGCCGTACCCTAAGCCTAACGCTAAGCCTAACCCTAACCCTAGGCTACCCTTGACTGCTTCTGCCTCCAATAGATTTCCTAAGCACTTGTGTTTTAAGGAACAGCTTAAAAAGAGAATCCTAATGTGATTTCTTTATAATGGGTGTGTTCCTTATCTTATCCTAGTGTCTAAACTCTTCTCCATGCCTGGACACCCAGATAATATTCCTTTACGTGCTAAGGGGTACCTAGAGAGTGGGAGAGGTTTAATAACTACCCTAAACCTAACGCGTACCCTAACCCTAACCCCTACCCTAACCCTAACACGTACCCTTATCCTAACCCGTACCCTAAACCGAGCCCGAACCCTAACAGTACCCATAACCCAAACCCTAACCCATACCCTACGCCATAGCCAAACCCCTCCACGAACCTGTATCCTAAGCCGAACCCTAAGCCTAACCCTCACCCTAAGCCTAACCCTAGGCTAACCTTGACTGCTTCAGCCTGCAATAGATTTCCTGAGCACTACTGTTTTAAGGAAGTGGTTAAAAAGAGAATCCTAATGTGACTTCTTTATAATGGGTGTGTTCCTTATCTTATCCTAGTTTCTAAACTCTTCTCCATGGCTGGACCCCCAAATAATATTCGTTTACGTGCTAAGGGGTATCTAGAGAGTGGGATAGGTTTAATAACTACCCTAACCCTAACGCGTACCCTAACCTTAACCCCTACCCTAACCCTAACACGTACCCTAATCCTAACCCGAACCCTAAACCGAGCCCTAACCCTAACACTAACCCTAACCCTAACCCATACTGTACGCCGTACCCGAACCCCTCCCGTAAGCCTAACCCTAACCCTAGGCTACCATTGACTGCTTCTGACTCCAATAGATTTCCTAAGCACTAGTGTTTTAAGGAACACCTTAAAAAGAGAATCCTAATGTGATTTCTTTATAATGGGTGTGTTCCTTATCTTATCCTAGTGTCTAAACTCTTCTCCATGGCTGGACCCCCAGATAATATTCCTTTACGTGCTAAGGGGTATCTAGAGAGTGGGATAGGTTTAATAACTATCCTAACTCTAACGCGTACCCTAACCCTAACACCTACCCTAACCCTAACACGTATCCTTATCCTAAACTGTACCCTAAACGGACCCCAAACCCTAACACTAACCCTAACCCTAACCCTAACCCATACCCTACGCCGTACCCAATACCCTCCCTGAACCCGTACCCTAAGCCGTACCCTAAGCCTAACCCTAAGCCTAACCCTAACCCTAAGCTACCCTTGACTGCTTCTGCCTCCAATAGATTTCCTAAGCACTAGTGTTTTAAGGAACAGCTTAAAAAGAGAATCCTAATGTCATTTCTTTATAATGGGTGTGTTCCTTATCTTATCCTAGTGTCTAAACTCTTCTCCATGGCTGGACCCCCAAATAATATTCCTTTACGTGCTAAGGGGTATCTAGAGAGTGGGATAGGTTTAATAACTATCCTAACCCTAACGCGTACCGCAACCCTAACCCCTACCCTAACCCTAACACGTACCCTAATCCTAACCCGTACCCTAAACCGAGCCCTAACCCTAACCCTAACCCTAACACTAACCCATACCCTACGCCGTACCCGAAACCCTCCCCGAACCCGTACCCTAAGCCGTACCCTAAGCCTAACCCTAAGCCTAACACTAACCCTAGGCTACCCTTGACTGCTTCTGCCTCCAATAGATTTCCTAAGCACTAGTGTTTTAAGGAACAGCTTAAAAAGTGAATCCTAATGTGATTTCTTTATAATGGAGGTGTTCCTTATCCTATCCTAGTGTCTAAACTCTTCTCCATGGCTGGACCCCCAAATAATATTCCTTTACGTGCTAAGGGGTATCTAGAGAGTGGGATAGGTTAAATAACTACCCTAACCCTAACACGTACCCTAACCCTAACACCCACCCTAACCCTAACACGTACACTAATCCTAACCCATACCCTAAACCGAGCCCTAACCTAACACTAACCCTAACCCTAACCCTATCTCATACCCTACGCCGTACCCGAACCCCTCCCCGAACCCATACCCTAAGCCGTACCCTAACCCTAACCCTAAGCCGAACCCTAACCCTAGGCTACCCTTGACTGCTTCTCTCTCCAATAGATTTCCTAAGCACTATTGTTTTAAGGAACAGCTTAAAAAGAGAATCGTAATGTCATTTCTTTATAATGGGTGTGTTCCTTATCTTATCCTAGTGTCTAAACTCTTCTCCATGGCTGGATCCCCAAATAATATTCCTTTACGTGCTAAGGGCTATATAAAGAGTGGGATAGGTTTAATAACTACCCTAACCCTAACGCGTACCCTAACCCTAACCCCTACCCTAAACCTAACACGTACCCTAATCCTAACCCGTACCCTAAACCGAACCCTAACCCTAACACTAAACCTAACCCTAACCCTAACCCATACCCTATGCCGTACACGAACCCCTCCCCGAACCGTACCCTAAGCCGTACCCAACCCCTAACCCTCACCCTAACCCTAACCCTAAGCTACCCTTGACTGCTTCTGCCTCCAATAGATTTCCTAAGCACTAGTGTTTTAAGGAATAGCTTAAAAAGAGAATCCTAATGTGATTTCTTTATAATGTGTGTGTACCTTATCTTATCCTAGTGTCTAAACTCTTCTCCATGGCTGGACCCCCAAATAATATTCCTTTACGTGCTAAGGGGTATCTAGAGAGTGGGATAGGTTTAATAACTATCCTAAACCTAACGCGTACCCTAACCCTAACCCCTACCCTAACCCTAACACGTACCCTAATCCTAACCCGTACCCTAAACCGAGCCCTAACCCTAACACTAACCCTAACCCTAACCCTAACCCATACCCTACGCCGTACCCGAACCCCTCCCCGAACCGGTACCCTAAGCCGTACCCTAAGCCTAACCCTCACCCTAAGCCTAACCCTAGGCTACCCTTGACTGCTTCTGCCTCCAATAGATTTTCTAAGCACTTGTGTTTTAAGGAACAGCTTAAAGAGAATCCTAATGTGATTTCTTTATAATGGGTGTGTTCCTTATCTTATCCTAGTGTCTAAACTCTTCTCCATGGCTGGACCCCCAAATAATATTCCTTTACGTGCTAAGGGGTATCTAGAGAGTGGGATAGGTTTAATAACTACCCTAACCCTAACGCGTACCCTAACCCTAACCCCTACCCTAACCCTAACACGTACCCTTATCCTAACCCGTACCCTAAACCGAGCCCGAACCCTAACAGTACCCATAACCCAAACCCTAACCCATACCCTACGCCATAGCCGAACCCCTCCACGAACCTGTATCCTAAGCCGAACCCTAAGCCTAACCCTCACCCTAAGCCTAACCCTAGGCTAACCTTGACTGCTTCAGCCTGCAATAGATTTCCTGAGCACTACTGTTTTAAGGAAGTGGTTAAAAAGAGAATCCTAATGTGACTTCTTTATAATGGGTGTGTTTCTTATCTTATCCTAGTTTCTAAACTCTTCTCCATGGCTGGACCCCCAAATAATATTCGTTTACGTGCTAAGGGGTATCTAGAGAGTGGGATAGGTTTAATAACTACCCTAACCCTAACGCGTACCCTAACCCTAACCCCTACCCTAACCCTAACATGTACCCTAATCCTAACCCGAACCCTAAACCGAGCCCTAACCCTAACACTAACCCTAACCCTAACCCATACCCTACGCCGTACCCGAACCCCTCCCGTAAGCCTAACCCTAACCCTAGGCTACCATTGACTGCTTCTGACTCCAATAGATTTCCTAAGCACTAGTGTTTTAAGGAACACCTTAAAAAGAGAATCCTAATGTGATTTCTTTATAATGGGTGTGTTCCTTATCTTATCCTAGTGTCTAAACTCTTCTCCATGGCTGGACCCCCAGATAATATTCCTTTACGTGCTAAGGGGTATCTAGAGAGTGGGATAGGTTTAATAACTATCCTAACTCTAACGCGTACCCTAACCCTAACACCTACCCTAACCCTAACACGTACCCTTATCCTAAACTGTACCCTAAACGGACCCCAAACCCTAACACTAACCCTAACCCTAACCCTAACCCATACCCTACGCCGTACCCGATACCCTCCCTGAACCCGTACCCTAAGCCGTACCCTAAGCCTAACCCTAAGACTAACAATAACCCTTGGCTACCCTTGACTGCTTCTGCCTCCAATAGATTTCCTAAGCACTAGTATTTTAAGGAACAGCTTAAAAAGAGAATCCTAATGTGATTTCTTTATAATGGGTGTGTTCCTTATCTTATCCTAGTGTCTAAACTCTTCTCCATGGCTGGACCCCCAAATAATATTCCTTTACGTGCTAAGGGGTATCTAGAGAGTGGGATAGGTTTAATAACTACCCTAACCCTAAAGCGTACCCTAACCCTAACCCCTACCCTAACCCTAACACGTACCCTAATCCTAACCCGTACCCTAAACCGAGCCCTAACCCTAACACGAACCCTAACCCTAACCCTAACCCACACCCTATGCCATACCCGAACCCCTCCCCGAACCCGTACCTTAAGCCGTACCCTAACCCTAACACTAACCCTAGGCTACCCTTGACTGCTTCTGCCTCTAATAGATTTCCTAAGCACTAGTGTTTTAAGGAACAGCTTAAAAAGAGAATCCTAATGTGATTTCTTTATAATGGGTGTGTTCCTTATCTTATCCTAGTGTCTAAACTCTTCTCCATGGCTGGACCCCCAAATAATATTCCTTTACGTGCTAAGGGGTACCTAGAGAGAGGGATAGGTTTAATAACTACCCTAACCCTAACGCGTACCCTAACCCTAACCCCTACCCAACCCTAACACGTACCCTAATCCTAGCCCGTACCCTAAACCGAGCCCTAACCCTAACACGAACCCTAACCCTAACCCATACCCTACGCCGTACCCGAACCCCTCCCCGAACCCCTACCCTATGCCGTACCCTAACCCTAACCCTAAGCCTAACCCTAACCCTTGGCTACCCTTGACTGCTTCTGCCTCCAATAGATTTCCTAAGCACTAGTGTTTTAAGGAACAGCTTGAAAAGAGAATCCTAATGTGATTTCTTTATAATGGGTGTGTTCCTTATCTTATCCTAGTGTCTAAACTCTTCTCCATGGCTGGACCCCCAAATAATATTCCTTTACGTTCTAAGGGGTATCTAGAGAGTGGGATAGGTTTAATAACTACCCTAACCCTAACGCGTACCCTAACCCTAACCCCTACCCTAACCCTAACACGTACCCTAATCCTAACCCGTACCCTAAACCGAGCCCTAACCCTAACACTAACCCTAACCCTAACCCTAACCCATACCCTACGCCGTACCCGAACCCCTCCCCGAACCCGTACCCTAAGCCGTACCCTAACCCTAACCCTAAGCCTAACCCTAACCCTAGGCTACCCTTGACTGCTTCTGCCTCCAATAGATTTCCTAAGCACTAGTGTTTTAAGGAACAGCTTAAAAAGAGAATCCTAATGTCATTTCTTTATAATGGGTGTGTTCCTTATCTTATCCTAGTGTCTAAACTCTTCTCCATGGCTGGACCCCCAAATAATATTCCTTTACGTGCTAAGGGGTATCTAGAGAGTGGGATAGGTTTAATAACTATCCTAACCCTAACGCGTACCGCAACCCTAACCCCTACCCTAACCCTAACACGTACCCTAATCCTAACCCGTACCCTAAACCGAGCCCTAACCCTAACCCTAACCCTAACACTAACCCATACCCTACGCCGTACCCGAAACCCTCCCCGAACCCGTACCCTAAGCCGTACCCTAAGCCTAACCCTAAGCCTAACACTAACCCTAGGCTACCCTTGACTGCTTCTGCCTCCAATAGATTTCCTAAGCACTAGTGTTTTAAGGAACAGCTTAAAAAGTGAATCCTAATGTGATTTCTTTATAATGGAGGTGTTCCTTATCCTATCCTAGTGTCTAAACTCTTCTCCATGGCTGGACCCCCAAATAATATTCCTTTACGTGCTAAGGGGTATCTAGAGAGTGGGATAGGTTAAATAACTACCCTAACCCTAACACGTACCCTAACCCTAACACCCACCCTAACCCTAACACGTACACTAATCCTAAGCCATACCCTAAACCGAGCCCTAACCTAACACTAACCCTAACCCTAACCCTATCTCATACCCTACGCCGTACCCGAACCCCTCCCCGAACCCATACCCTAAGCCGTACCCTAACCATAACCCTAAGCCGTACCCTAACCCTAGGCTACCCTTGACTGCTTCTCTCTCCAATAGATTTCCTAAGCACTAGTGTTTTAAGGAACAGCTTAAAAAGAGAATCCTAATGTGATTTCTTTATAATGGGTGTGTTCCTTATCTTATCCTAGTGTCTAAACTCTTCTCCATGGCTGGACACCCAGATAATATTCCTTTACGTGCTAAGGGGTATCTAGAGAGTGGGATAGGTTTAATAACTATCCTAACTCTAACGCGTACCCTAACCCTAACACCTACACTAACCCTAACACGTACCCTAATCCTAACCTGTACCCTAAACGGACCCCAAACCCTAACACTAACCCTAACCCTAACCCTAACCTATACCCTACGCCGTACCCGATACCCTCCCCGAACCCGTACCCTAAGCCGTACCCTAACCCTAACCCTAAGCCGAACCCTAACACTAGGCTACCCTTGACTGCTTCTGCCTCCAATAGATTTCCTAAGCACTAGTGTTTTAAGGAATAGCTTAAAAAGAGAATCCTAATGTGATTTCTTTATAATGTGTGTGTACCTTATCTTATCCTAGTGTCTAAACTCTTCTCCATGGCTGGACCCCCAAATAATATTCCTTTACGTGCTAAGGGGTATCTAGAGAGTGGGATAGGTTTAATAACTATCCTAAACCTAACGCGTACCCTAACCCTAACCCCTACCCTAACCCTAACACGTACCCTAATCCTAACCCGTACCCTAAACCGAGCCCTAACCCTAACACTAACCCTAACCCTAACCCTAACCCATACCCTACGCCGTACCCGAACCCCTCCCCGAACCGGTACCCTAAGCCGTACCCTAAGCCTAACCCTCACCCTAAGCCTAACCCTAGGCTACCCTTGACTGCTTCTGCCTCCAATAGATTTTCTAAGCACTTGTGTTTTAAGGAACAGCTTAAAAAGAGAATCCTAATGTGATTTCTTTATAATGGGTGTGTTCCTTATCTTATCCTAGTGTCTAAACTCTTCTCCATGGCTGGACCCCCAAATAATATTCCTTTACGTGCTAAGGGGTATCTAGAGAGTGGGATAGGTTTAATAACTACCCTAACCCTAACGCGTACCCTAACCCTAACCCCTACCCTAACCCTAACACGTACCCTTATCCTAACCCGTACCCTAAACCGAGCCCGAACCCTAACAGTACCCATAACCCAAACCCTAACCCATACCCTACGCCATAGCCGAACCCCTCCACGAACCTGTATCCTAAGCCGAACCCTAAGCCTAACCCTCACCCTAAGCCTAACCCTAGGCTAACCTTGACTGCTTCAGCCTGCAATAGATTTCCTGAGCACTACTGTTTTAAGGAAGTGGTTAAAAAGAGAATCCTAATGTGACTTCTTTATAATGGGTGTGTTTCTTATCTTATCCTAGTTTCTAAACTCTTCTCCATGGCTGGACCCCCAAATAATATTCGTTTACGTGCTAAGGGGTATCTAGAGAGTGGGATAGGTTTAATAACTACCCTAACCCTAACGCGTACCCTAACCCTAACCCCTACCCTAACCCTAACATGTACCCTAATCCTAACCCGAACCCTAAACCGAGCCCTAACCCTAACACTAACCCTAACCCTAACCCATACCCTACGCCGTACCCGAACCCCTCCCGTAAGCCTAACCCTAACCCTAGGCTACCATTGACTGCTTCTGACTCCAATAGATTTCCTAAGCACTAGTGTTTTAAGGAACACCTTAAAAAGAGAATCCTAATGTGATTTCTTTATAATGGGTGTGTTCCTTATCTTATCCTAGTGACTAAACTCTTCTCCATGGCTGGACCCCCAGATAATATTCCTTTACGTGCTAAGGGGTATCTAGAGAGTGGGATAGGTTTAATAACTATCCTAACTCTAACGCGTACCCTAACCCTAACACCTACCCTAACCCTAACACGTACCCTTATCCTAAACTGTACCCTAAACGGACCCCAAACCCTAACACTAACCCTAACCCTAACCCTAACCCATACCCTACGCCGTACCCGATACCCTCCCTGAACCCGTACCCTAAGCCGTACCCTAAGCCTAACCCTAAGACTAACAATAACCCTTGGCTACCCTTGACTGCTTCTGCCTCCAATAGATTTCCTAAGCACTAGTATTTTAAGGAACAGCTTAAAAAGAGAATCCTAATGTGATTTCTTTATAATGGGTGTGTTCCTTATCTTATCCTAGTGTCTAAACTCTTCTCCATGGCTGGACCCCCAAATAATATTCCTTTACGTGCTAAGGGGTATCTAGAGAGTGGGATAGGTTTAATAACTACCCTAACCCTAAAGCGTACCCTAACCCTAACCCCTACCCTAACCCTAACACGTACCCTAATCCTAACCCGTACCCTAAACCGAGCCCTAACCCTAACACGAACCCTAACCCTAACCCTAACCCACACCCTATGCCATACCCGAACCCCTCCCCGAACCCGTACCTTAAGCCGTACCCTAACCCTAACACTAACCCTAGGCTACCCTTGACTGCTTCTGCCTCTAATAGATTTCCTAAGCACTAGTGTTTTAAGGAACAGCTTAAAAAGAGAATCCTAATGTGATTTCTTTATAATGGGTGTGTTCCTTATCTTATCCTAGTGTCTAAACTCTTCTCCATGGCTGGACCCCCAAATAATATTCCTTTACGTGCTAAGGGGTACCTAGAGAGAGGGATAGGTTTAATAACTACCCTAACCCTAACGCGTACCCTAACCCTAACCCCTACCCAACCCTAACACGTACCCTAATCCTAGCCCGTACCCTAAACCGAGCCCTAACCCTAACACGAACCCTAACCCTAACCCATACCCTACGCCGTACCCGAACCCCTCCCCGAACCCCTACCCTATGCCGTACCCTAACCCTAACCCTAAGCCTAACCCTAACCCTTGGCTACCCTTGACTGCTTCTGCCTCCAATAGATTTCCTAAGCACTAGTGTTTTAAGGAACAGCTTGAAAAGAGAATCCTAATGTGATTTCTTTATAATGGGTGTGTTCCTTATCTTATCCTAGTGTCTAAACTCTTCTCCATGGCTGGACCCCCAAATAATATTCCTTTACGTTCTAAGGGGTATCTAGAGAGTGGGATAGGTTTAATAACTACCCTAACCCTAACGCGTACCCTAACCCTAACCCCTACCCTAACCCTAACACGTACCCTAATCCTAACCCGTACCCTAAACCGAGCCCTAACCCTAACACTAACCCTAACCCTAACCCTAACCCATACCCTACGCCGTACCCGAACCCCTCCCCGAACCCGTACCCTAAGCCGTACCCTAACCCTAACCCTAAGCCTAACCCTAACCCTAGGCTACCCTTGACTGCTTCTGCCTCCAATAGATTTCCTAAGCACTAGTGTTTTAAGGAACAGCTTAAAAAGAGAATCCTAATGTCATTTCTTTATAATGGGTGTGTTCCTTATCTTATCCTAGTGTCTAAACTCTTCTCCATGGCTGGACCCCCAAATAATATTCCTTTACGTGCTAAGGGGTATCTAGAGAGTGGGATAGGTTTAATAACTATCCTAACCCTAACGCGTACCGCAACCCTAACCCCTACCCTAACCCTAACACGTACCCTAATCCTAACCCGTACCCTAAACCGAGCCCTAACCCTAACCCTAACCCTAACACTAACCCATACCCTACGCCGTACCCGAAACCCTCCCCGAACCCGTACCCTAAGCCGTACCCTAAGCCTAACCCTAAGCCTAACACTAACCCTAGGCTACCCTTGACTGCTTCTGCCTCCAATAGATTTCCTAAGCACTAGTGTTTTAAGGAACAGCTTAAAAAGTGAATCCTAATGTGATTTCTTTATAATGGAGGTGTTCCTTATCCTATCCTAGTGTCTAAACTCTTCTCCATGGCTGGACCCCCAAATAATATTCCTTTACGTGCTAAGGGGTATCTAGAGAGTGGGATAGGTTAAATAACTACCCTAACCCTAACACGTACCCTAACCCTAACACCCACCCTAACCCTAACACGTACACTAATCCTAAGCCATACCCTAAACCGAGCCCTAACCTAACACTAACCCTAACCCTAACCCTATCTCATACCCTACGCCGTACCCGAACCCCTCCCCGAACCCATACCCTAAGCCGTACCCTAACCATAACCCTAAGCCGTACCCTAACCCTAGGCTACCCTTGACTGCTTCTCTCTCCAATAGATTTCCTAAGCACTAGTGTTTTAAGGAACAGCTTAAAAAGAGAATCGTAATGTCATTTCTTTATAATGGGTGTGTTCCTTATCTTATCCTAGTGTCTAAACTCTTCTCCATGGCTGGATCCCCAAATAATATTCCTTTACGTGCTAAGGGCTATATAGAGAGTGGGATAGGTTTAATAACTACCCTAACCCTAACGCGTACCCTAACCCTAACCCCTACCCTAAACCTAACACGTACCCTAATCCTAACCCGTACCCTAAACCGAACCCTAACCCTAACACTAACCCTAACCCTAACCCTAACCCATACCCTATGCCGTACACGAACCCCTCCCCGAACCGTACCCTAAGCCGTACCCAACCCCTAACCCTCACCCTAACCCTAACCCTAAGCTACCCTTGACTGCTTCTGCCTCCAATAGATTTCCTAAGCACTAGTGTTTTAAGGAACAGCTTAAAAAGAGAATCCTAATGTGATTTCTTTATAATGGGTGTGTTCCTTATATTATCCTAGTGTCTAAACTCTTCTCCATGGCTGGACCCCCAAATAATATTCCTTTACGTGCGAAGGGGTATCTAGAGAGTGGGATAGGTTTAATAACTACCCTAACCCTAACACGTACCCTAACCCTAACCCCTACCCTAACCCTAACACGTACCCTAATCCTAACCCGTACCCTAATTCGAGCCCGAACCCTAACAGTAACCCTAACCCTAACCCTAACCCATACCCTACGCCATACACGAACCCCTCCCCGAACCCGTACCCTAAGCCGTACCCTAAGCCTAACGCTAAGCCTAACCCTAACCCTAGGCTACCCTTGACTGCTTCTGCCTCCAATAGATTTCCTAAGCACTAGTGTTTTAAGGAACAGCTTAAAAAGAGAATCGTAATGTCATTTCTTTATAATGGGTGTGTTCCTTATCTTATCCTAGTGTCTATACTCTTCTCCATGGCTGGATCCCCAAATAATATTCCTTTACGTGCTAAGGGCTATATAGAGAGTGGGATAGGTTTAATAACTACCCTAACCCTAAAGCGTACCATAACCCTAACCCCTACCCTAACCCTAACATGTACCCTAATCCTAACCCGTACCGTAGACCGAGCCCTAACCCTAACACTAAACCTAACCCTAACCCTAACCCATACCCTAGGCCGTACCCGAAAGCCTCCCCGAACCCGTACCCTAAGCCGTACCCTAAGCCTAACCCTCACCCTAACCCTAACCCTAGGCTACCCTTGACTGCTTCTGCCTCCAATAGATTTCCTAAGCACTTGTGTTTGAAGGAACAGCTTAAAAAGAGAATCCTAATGTGATTTCCTTATAATGGGTGTGTTCCTTATCTTTTCCTAGTGTCTAAACTCTTCTCCATGTCTGGACCCCCAAATAATATTCCTTTACGTGCTAAGGGGTATCTAGAGAGTGGGATAGGTTTAATAACTACCCTAACCCTAACCCGTACCCTAACCGTAACCCCTACCCTAACCCTAACACGTACCCTAATCCTAACCCGTACCCTAATCCGAGCCCAAACCCTAACAGTAACCCTAACCCTAACCCATACCCTACGCCATACACGAACCCCTCCCCGAACCCATACCCTAAGCCGTACCCTAAGCCTAACGCTAAGCCTAACCCTAACCCTAGGCTACCCTTGACTGCTTCTGCCTCCAATAGATTTCCTAAGCACTTGTGTTTTAAGGAACAGCTTAAAAAGAGAATCCTAATGTGATTTCTTTATAATGGGTGTGTTCCTTATCTTATCCTAGTGTCTAAACTCTTCTCCATGCCTGGACACCCAGATAATATTCCTTTACGTGCTAAGGGGTACCTAGAGAGTGGGAGAGGTTTAATAACTACCCTAAACCTAACGCGTACCCTAACCCTAACCCCTACCCTAACCCTAACACGTACCCTTATCCTAACCCGTACCCTAAACCGAGCCCGAACCCTAACAGTACCCATAACCCAAACCCTAACCCATACCCTACGCCATAGCCAAACCCCTCCACGAACCTGTATCCTAAGCCGAACCCTAAGCCTAACCCTCACCCTAAGCCTAACCCTAGGCTAACCTTGACTGCTTCAGCCTGCAATAGATTTCCTGAGCACTACTGTTTTAAGGAAGTGGTTAAAAAGAGAATCCTAATGTGACTTCTTTATAATGGGTGTGTTCCTTATCTTATCCTAGTTTCTAAACTCTTCTCCATGGCTGGACCCCCAAATAATATTCGTTTACGTGCTAAGGGGTATCTAGAGAGTGGGATAGGTTTAATAACTACCCTAACCCTAACGCGTACCCTAACCTTAACCCCTACCCTAACCCTAACACGTACCCTAATCCTAACCCGAACCCTAAACCGAGCCCTAACCCTAACACTAACCCTAACCCTAACCCATACTGTACGCCGTACCCGAACCCCTCCCGTAAGCCTAACCCTAACCCTAGGCTACCATTGACTGCTTCTGACTCCAATAGATTTCCTAAGCACTAGTGTTTTAAGGAACACCTTAAAAAGAGAATCCTAATGTGATTTCTTTATAATGGGTGTGTTCCTTATCTTATCCTAGTGTCTAAACTCTTCTCCATGGCTGGACCCCCAGATAATATTCCTTTACGTGCTAAGGGGTATCTAGAGAGTGGGATAGGTTTAATAACTATCCTAACTCTAACGCGTACCCTAACCCTAACACCTACCCTAACCCTAACACGTATCCTTATCCTAAACTGTACCCTAAACGGACCCCAAACCCTAACACTAACCCTAACCCTAACCCTAACCCATACCCTACGCCGTACCCAATACCCTCCCTGAACCCGTACCCTAAGCCGTACCCTAAGCCTAACCCTAAGCCTAACCCTAACCCTAAGCTACCCTTGACTGCTTCTGCCTCCAATAGATTTCCTAAGCACTAGTGTTTTAAGGAACAGCTTAAAAAGAGAATCCTAATGTCATTTCTTTATAATGGGTGTGTTCCTTATCTTATCCTAGTGTCTAAACTCTTCTCCATGGCTGGACCCCCAAATAATATTCCTTTACGTGCTAAGGGGTATCTAGAGAGTGGGATAGGTTTAATAACTATCCTAACCCTAACGCGTACCGCAACCCTAACCCCTACCCTAACCCTAACACGTACCCTAATCCTAACCCGTACCCTAAACCGAGCCCTAACCCTAACCCTAACCCTAACACTAACCCATACCCTACGCCGTACCCGAAACCCTCCCCGAACCCGTACCCTAAGCCGTACCCTAAGCCTAACCCTAAGCCTAACACTAACCCTAGGCTACCCTTGACTGCTTCTGCCTCCAATAGATTTCCTAAGCACTAGTGTTTTAAGGAACAGCTTAAAAAGTGAATCCTAATGTGATTTCTTTCTAATGGAGGTGTTCCTTATCCTATCCTAGTGTCTAAACTCTTCTCCATGGCTGGACCCCCAAATAATATTCCTTTACGTGCTAAGGGGTATCTAGAGAGTGGGATAGGTTAAATAACTACCCTAACCCTAACACGTACCCTAACCCTAACACCCACCCTAACCCTAACACGTACACTAATCCTAACCCATACCCTAAACCGAGCCCTAACCTAACACTAACCCTAACCCTAACCCTATCTCATACCCTACGCCGTACCCGAACCCCTCCCCGAACCCATACCCTAAGCCGTACCCTAACCCTAACCCTAAGCCGAACCCTAACCCTAGGCTACCCTTGACTGCTTCTCTCTCCAATAGATTTCCTAAGCACTATTGTTTTAAGGAACAGCTTAAAAAGAGAATCGTAATGTCATTTCTTTATAATGGGTGTGTTCCTTATCTTATCCTAGTGTCTAAACTCTTCTCCATGGCTGGATCCCCAAATAATATTCCTTTACGTGCTAAGGGCTATATAAAGAGTGGGATAGGTTTAATAACTACCCTAACCCTAACGCGTACCCTAACCCTAACCCCTACCCTAAACCTAACACGTACCCTAATCCTAACCCGTACCCTAAACCGAACCCTAACCCTAACACTAAACCTAACCCTAACCCTAACCCATACCCTATGCCGTACACGAACCCCTCCCCGAACCGTACCCTAAGCCGTACCCAACCCCTAACCCTCACCCTAACCCTAACCCTAAGCTACCCTTGACTGCTTCTGCCTCCAATAGATTTCCTAAGCACTAGTGTTTTAAGGAACAGCTTAAAAAGAGAATCCTAATGTGATTTCTTTATAATGGGTGTGTTCCTTATCTTATCCTAGTGTCTAAACTCTTCTCCATGGCTGGACACCCAGACAATATTCCTTTACGTGCTAAGGGGTATCTAGAGAGTGGGATAGGTTTAATAACTATCCTAACTCTAACGCGTACCCTAACCCTAACACCTACCCTAACCCTAACACATACCCTAATCCTAACCTGTACCCTAAACGGACCCCAAACCCTAACACTAACCCTAACCCTAACCCATACCCTACGCCGTAACCGATACCCTCCCCGAACCCATACCCTAAGCCGTACCCTAACCCTAACCCTAAGCCGAACCCTAACCCTAGGCTACCCTTGACTGCTTCTGCCTCCAATAGATTTCCTAAGCACTAGTGTTTTAAGGAACAGCTTAAAAAGAGAATCCTAATGTCATTTCTTTATAATGGGTGTGTTCCTTATCTTATCCTAGTCTCTAAACTCTTCTCCATGGCTGGACCCCCAAATAATATTCCTTTACGTGCTAAGGGGTAACTAGAGAGTGGGATAGGTTTAATAACTATCCTAACTCTAACGCGTACCCTAACCCTAACCCCTACCCTAACCCTAACATGTACCCTAATCCTAACCCGTACCGTAGACTGAGCCCTAACCCTAACACTAACCCTAACCCTAACCCTAACCCATACCCTAGGCCGTACCCGAACCCCTCCCCGAACCCGTACCCTAAGCCGTATCCTAACCCGTACCCTAAGCCGAACCCTAACCCTAGGCTACCCTTGACTGCTTCTGCCTCCAATAGATTTCCTAAGCACTAGTGTTTTAAGGAACAGCTTAAAAAGAGAATCCTAATGTGATTTCTTTATAATGGGTGTGTTCCTTATCTTATCCTAGTGTCTAAACTCTTCTCCATGGCTGGACCCCCAAATAATATTCCTTTACGTGCTAAGGGGTATCTAGAGAGTGGGATAGGTTTAATAACTACCCTAACCCTATCGCGTACCCTAACCCTAAACCCTACCCTAACCCTAACACGTACCCTAATCCTAACCCGTACCCTAACCCGAGCCCTAACCCTATCACTAACCCTAACCCTAACCCTAACCCATACCCTACGCCGTACCCGCATCCCTCCCCGAATCCGTACCCTAAGCCGTACCCTAAGCCTAATCCTAAGCCTAACCCTAACCCTAGGCTACCCTTGACTGCTTCTGCCTCCAATAGATTTCCTAAGCACTAGTGTTTTAAGGAAGAGCTTAAAAAGAGAATCCTAATGTGATTTCTTTATAATGGGTGTGTTCCTTATCTTATCCCAGTGTCTAAACTCTTCTCCATGGCTGGACCCCCAAATAATATTCCTTTACGTGCTAAGGGGTATCTAGAGAGTGGGATAGGTTTAATAACTACCCTAACCCTAACGCGTATCCTAACCCTAACCCCTACCCTAACCCTAACACGTACCCTATTCCTAACCCGTACCCTAAACCGAGCCCTAACCCTATCACTAACCCTAACCCTAACCCTAACCCATACCCTACGCCGTACCCGCACCACTCCCCAAATCCGTACCCTAAGCCGTACCCTAAGCCTAACCCTAAGCCTAACCCTAACCCTAGGCTACCCTTGACTGCTTCTGCCTCCAATAGATTTCCTAAGCACTAGTGTTTTAAGGAACAGCTTAAAAAGAGAATCCTAATGTGATTTCTTTGTAATGGGTGTGTTCCTTATCCCAGTGTCTAAACTCTTCTCCATGGCTGGACCCCCAAATAATATTCCTTTACGTGGTAAGGAGTGTCTAGAGAGTGGGATAGGTTTAATAACTACCCTAACCCTAACACGTACCCTAACCCTAACCCCTACCCTAACCCTAACACGTACCCTAATCCTAACCCGTACCCTAAACCGAGCCCTAACCCTAACACTAACCCTAACCCTAACCCTAACCCATACCCTACGCCGTACCCGCACCCCTCCCCGAACCCGTATCCTAAGCCGTACCCTAAGCCTAACCCTAAGCCTAACCCTAACCCTAGGCTACCCTTGACTGCTTCTGCCTCCAATAGATTTCCTAAGCACTAGTGTTTTAAGGAACAGCTTAAAAAGAGAATCCTAATGTGATTTCTTTATAATGGGTGTGTTCCTTATCTTATCCCAGTGTCTAAACTCTTCTCCATGGCTGGACCCCCAAATAATATTCCTTTACGTGCTAAGGGGTATCTAGAGAGTGGGATAGGTTTAATAACTACCCTAACCCTAACGCGTATCCTAACCCTAACCCCTACCCTAACCCTAACACGTACCCTATTCCTAACCCGTACCTTAAACCGAGCCCTAACCCTATCACTAACCCTAACCCTAACCCTAACCCATACCCTACGCCGTACCCGAACCCCTCCCCGAACCCGTACCCTAAGCCGTACCCTAACCCTAACCCTAAGCCTAACCCTAACCCTAGGCTTCCCTTGACTGCTTCTGCCTCCAATACATTTCCTAAGCACTAGTGTTTTAAGGAACAGCTTAAAAAGAGAATCCTAATGTGATTTCCTTATAATGGGTGTGTTCCTTATCTTATCCTAGTGTCTAAACTCTTCTCCATGGCTGGACCCCCAAATAATATTCCTTTACGTGCTAAGGGGTATCTAGAGAGTGGGATAGGTTTAATAACTACCCTAACCCTAACGCGTACCCTAACCCTAACCCCTACCCTAACCCTAACACGTACCCTAATCCTAACCCGTACCCTAAACCGAGCCCTAACCCTAACACTAACCCTAACCCTAACCCTAACCCATACCCTACGTCGTACCCGAACCCCTCCCCGAACCCGTAACCTAAGCCGTACCCTAACCCTAACCCTAAGCCTAACCCTAACCCTAGGCTACCCTTGACTGCTTCTGCCTCTAATAGATTTCCTAAGCAGTAGTGTTTTAAGGAACAGCTTAAAAAGAGAATCCTAATGTGATTTCTTTATAATGGGTGTGTTCCTTATCTTATCCTAGTGTCTAAACTCTTCTCCATGGCTGGACCCCCAAATAATATTCCTTTACGTGCTAAGGGGTACCTAGAGAGTGGGATAGGTTTAATAACTACCCTAACCCTAACGCGTACCCTAACCCTAACCCCTACCCAACCCTAACACGTACCCTAATCCTAGCCCGTACCCTAAACCGAGCCCTAACCCTAACACGAACCCTAACCCTAACCCATACCCTACGACGTACCCGAACCCCTCCCCGAACCCCTACCCTATGCCGTACCCTAACCCTAACCCTAAGCCTAACCCTAACCGTAGGCTACCCTTGACTGCTTCTGCCTCCAATAGATTTCCTAAGCACTAGTATTTTAAGGAACAGCTTGAAAAGAGAATCCTAATGTGATTTCTTTATAATGGGTGTGTTCCTTATCTTATCCTAGTGTCTAAACTCTTCTCCATGGCTGGACCCCCAAATAATATTCCTTTACGTGCTAAGGGGTATCTAGAGAGTGGGATAGGTTTAATAACTACCCTAACCCTAACGCGTACCCTAACCCTAACCCCTACCCTAACCCTAACACGTACCCTAATCCTAACCTGAACCCTAAACCGAGCCCTAACCCTAACACTAACCCTAACCCTAACCCTAACCCATACCCTACGCCGTACCCGAACCCCTCCCCGAACCCGTACCCTAAGCCGTACCCTAACCCTAACCCTAAGCCTAACCCTAACCCTAGGCTACCCTTGACTGCTTCTGCCTCCAATAGATTTCCTAAGCACTAGTGTTTTAAGGAACAGCTTAAAAAGAGAATCCTAATGTGATTTCCTTATACTGGGTGTGTTCCTTATCTTATCCTAGTGTCTAAACTCTTCTCCATGGCTGGACCCCCAAATAATATTCCTTTACGTGCTAAGGGGTATCTAGAGAGTGGGATAGGTTTAATAACTACCCTAACCCTAACGCGTACCCTAACCCTAACGCCTACCCTAACCCTAACACGTACCCTAATCCTAACCCGTACCCTAAACCGAGCCCTAACCCTAACACTAACCCTAACCCTAACCCTAACCCATACCCTACGCCGTACCCGAACCCCTCCCCGAACCCGTAACCTAAGCCGTACCCTAACCCTAACCCTAAGACTAACAATAACCCTTGGCTACCCTTGACTGCTTCTGCCTCCAATAGATTTCCTAAGCACTAGTATTTTAAGGAACAGCTTAAAAAGAGAATCCTAATGTGATTTCTTTATAATGGGTGTGTTCCTTATCTTATCCTAGTGTCTAAACTCTTCTCCATGGCTGGACCCCCAAATAATATTCCTTTACGTGCTAAGGGGTATCTAGAGAGTGGGATAGGTTTAATAACTACCCTAACCCTAAAGCGTACCCTAACCCTAACCCCTACCCTAACCCTAACACGTACCCTAATCCTAACCCGTACCCTAAACCGAGCCCTAACCCTAACACGAACCCTAACCCTAACCCTAACCCACACCCTATGCCATACCCGAACCCCTCCCCGAACCCGTACCTTAAGCCGTACCCTAACCCTAACACTAACCCTAGGCTACCCTTGACTGCTTCTGCCTCTAATAGATTTCCTAAGCACTAGTGTTTTAAGGAACAGCTTAAAAAGAGAATCCTAATGTGATTTCTTTATAATGGGTGTGTTCCTTATCTTATCCTAGTGTCTAAACTCTTCTCCATGGCTGGACCCCCAAATAATATTCCTTTACGTGCTAAGGGGTACCTAGAGAGAGGGATAGGTTTAATAACTACCCTAACCCTAACGCGTACCCTAACCCTAACCCCTACCCAACCCTAACACGTACCCTAATCCTAGCCCGTACCCTAAACCGAGCCCTAACCCTAACACGAACCCTAACCCTAACCCATACCCTACGCCGTACCCGAACCCCTCCCCGAACCCCTACCCTATGCCGTACCCTAACCCTAACCCTAAGCCTAACCCTAACCCTTGGCTACCCTTGACTGCTTCTGCCTCCAATAGATTTCCTAAGCACTAGTGTTTTAAGGAACAGCTTGAAAAGAGAATCCTAATGTGATTTCTTTATAATGGGTGTGTTCCTTATCTTATCCTAGTGTCTAAACTCTTCTCCATGGCTGGACCCCCAAATAATATTCCTTTACGTTCTAAGGGGTATCTAGAGAGTGGGATAGGTTTAATAACTACCCTAACCCTAACGCGTACCCTAACCCTAACCCCTACCCTAACCCTAACACGTACCCTAATCCTAACCCGTACCCTAAACCGAGCCCTAACCCTAACACTAACCCTAACCCTAACCCTAACCCATACCCTACGCCGTACCCGAACCCCTCCCCGAACCCGTACCCTAAGCCGTACCCTAACCCTAACCCTAAGCCTAACCCTAACCCTAGGCTACCCTTGACTGCTTCTGCCTCCAATATATTTCCTAAGCACTAGTGTTTTAAGGAACAGCTTAAAAAGAGAATCCTAATGTGATTTCCTTATACTGGGTGTGTTCCTTATCTTATCCTAGTGTCTAAACTCTTCTCCATGGCTGGACCCCCAAATAATATTCCTTTACGTGCTAAGGGGTATCTAGAGAGTGGGATAGGTTTAATAACTACCCTAACCCTAACGCGTACCCTAACCCTAACGCCTACCCTAACCCTAACACGTACCCTAATCCTAACCCGTACCCTAAACCGAGCCCTAACCCTAACACTAACCCTAACCCTAACCCTAACCCATACCCTACGCCGTACCCGAACCCCTCCCCGAACCCGTAACCTAAACCGTACCCTAACCCTAACCCTAAGACTAACCCTAACCCTTGGCTACCCTTGACTGCTTCTGCCTCCAATAGATTTCCTAAGCACTAGTGTTTTAAGGAACAGCTTAAAAAGAGAATCCTAATGTGATTTCTTTATAATGGGTGTGTTCCTTATCTTATCCTAGTGTCTAAACGCTTCTCCATGGCTGGACCCCCAAATAATATTCCTTTACGTGCTAAGGGGTATCTAGAGAGTGGGATAGGTTTAATAACTACCCTAACCCTAACGCGTACCCTAACCCTAACCCCTACCTTAACCCTAACACGTACCCTAAACCTAACCCATACCCTAAACCGAGCCCTAACCCTAACACGAACCCTAACACTAACCCTAACCCATACCCTACGCCGTACCCGAACCCCTCCCCGAACCCGTACCCTAAGCCGTACCCTAACCCTAACCCTAAGCCTAAACCTAACCCTAGGCTACCCATGACTGCTTCTGCCTCCAATAGATTTCCTAAGCACTAGTGTTTTAAGGAACAGCTTAAAAAGAGAATCCTAATGTGATTTCTTTATAATGGGTGTGTTCCTTATCTTATCCTAGTGTCTAAACTCTTCTCCATGGCTGGACCCCCAAATAATATTCCTTTACGTGCTAAGGGGTATCTAGAGAGTGGGATAGGTTTAATAACTACCCTAACCCTAACGCGTACCCTAACCCTAACCCCTACCCAACCCTAACACGTACCCTAATCCTAGCCCGTACCCTAAACCGAGCCCTAACCCTAACACGAACCCTAACCCTAACCCATACCCTACGCCGTACCCGAACCCCTCCCCGAACCCCTACCCTATGCCGTACCCTAACCCTAACCCTAAGCCTAACCCTAACCCTTGGCTACCCTTGACTGCTTCTGCCTCCAATAGATTTCCTAAGCACTAGTGTTTTAAGGAACAGCTTGAAAAGAGAATCCTAATGTGATTTCTTTATAATGGGTGTGTTCCTTATCTTATCCTAGTGTCTAAACTCTTCTCCATGGCTGGACCCCCAAATAATATTCCTTTACGTTCTAAGGGGTATCTAGAGAGTGGGATAGGTTTAATAACTACCCTAACCCTAACGCGTACCCTAACCCTAACCCCTACCCTAACCCTAACACGTACCCTAATCCTAACCTGTACCCTAAACCGAGCCCTAACCCTAACACGAACCCTAACCCTAACCCTAACCCATACCCTACGCCGTACCCGAACCCCTCCCCGAACCCGTACCCTAACCCTAACCCTAAGCCTAACCCTAACCCTAGGCTACCCTTGACTGCTTCTGCCTCCAATACATTTCCTAAGCACTAGTGTTTTAAGGAACAGCTTAAAAAGAGAATCCTAATGTGATTTCCTTATAATGGGTGTGTTCCTTATCTTATCCTAGTGTCTAAACTCTTCTCCATGGCTGGACCCCCAAATAATATTCCTTTACGTGCTAAGGGGTATCTAGAGAGTGGGATAGGTTTAATAACTACCCTAACCCTAACGCGTACCCTAACCCTAACCCCTACCCTAACCCTAACACGTACCCTAATCCTAACCCGTACCCTAAACCGAGCCCTAACCCTAACACGAACCCTAACCCTAACCCTAACCCATACCCTACGCCGTACCCGAACCCCTCCCCGAACCCGTAACCTAAGCCGTACCCTAACCCTAACCCTAAGCCTAACCCTAACCCTAGGCTACCCTTGACTGCTTCTGCCTCCAATAGATTTCCTAAGCACTAGTGTGTTAAGGAACAGCTTAAAAAGAGAATCCTAATGTGATTTCTTTATAATGGGTGTGTTCCTTATCTTATCCTAGTGTCTAAACTCTTCTCCATGGCTGGACCCCCAAATAATATTCCTTTACGTGCTAAGGGGTATCTAGAGAGTGGGATAGGTTTAATAACTACCCTAACCCTAACGCGTACCCTAACCCTAACCCCTACCCTAACCCTAACACGTACCCTAATCCTAACCCGTACCCTAAACCGAGCCCTAACCCTAACACTAACCCTAACCCTAACCCTAACCCATACCCTACGCCGTACCCGAACCCCTCCCCGAACCCATACCCTAAGCCGTACCCTAACCCTAACCCTAAGCCTAACCCTAACCCTAGGCTACCCTTGACTGCTTCTGCCTCCAATACATTTCCTAAGCACTAGTGTTTTAAGGAACAGCTTAAAAAGAGAATCCTAATGTGATTTCCTTATAATGGGTGTGTTCCTTATCTTATCCTAGTGTCTAAAATCTTCTCCATGGCTGGACCCCCAAATAATATTCCTTTACGTGCTAAGGGGTATCTAGAGAGTGGGATAGGTTTAATAACTACCCTAACCCTAACGCGTACCCTAACCCTAACCCCTACCCTAACCCTAACACGTACCCTAATCCTAACCCGTAACCTAAACCGAGCGCTAACCCTAACACTAACCCTAACCCTAACCCTAACCCATACCCTACGCCGTACCCGAACCCCTCCCCGAACCTGTACCCTAAGCCGTACCCTAACGCTAACCCTAAGCCTAACTCTAACCCTAGGCTACCCTTGACTGCTTCTGCCTCCAATACATTTCCTAAGCACTAGTGTTTTAAGGAACAGCTTAAAAAGAGAATCCTAATGTGATTTCCTTATAATGGGTGTGTTCCTTATCTTATCCTAGTGTCTAAACTCTTCTCCATGGCTGGACCCCCAAATAATATTCCTTTACGTGCTAAGGGGTATCTAGAGAGTGGGATAGGTTTAATAACTACCCTAACCCTAACGCGTACCCTAACCCTAACCCCTACCCTAACCCTAACACGTACCCTAATCCTAACCCGTACCCTAAACCGAGCCCTAACCCTAACACTAACCCTAACCCTAACCCTAACCCATACCCTACGTCGTACCCGAACCCCTCCCCGAACCCGTAACCTAAGCCGTACCCTAACCCTAACCCTAAGCCTAACCCTAACCCTAGGCTACCCTTGACTGCTTCTGCCTCTAATAGATTTCCTAAGCAGTAGTGTTTTAAGGAACAGCTTAAAAAGAGAATCCTAATGTGATTTCTTTATAATGGGTGTGTTCCTTATCTTATCCTAGTGTCTAAACTCTTCTCCATGGCTGGACCCCCAAATAATATTCCTTTACGTGCTAAGGGGTACCTAGAGAGTGGGATAGGTTTAATAACTACCCTAACCCTAACGCGTACCCTAACCCTAACCCCTACCCAACCCTAACACGTACCCTAATCCTAGCCCGTACCCTAAACCGAGCCCTAACCCTAACACGAACCCTAACCCTAACCCATACCCTACGCCGTACCCGAACCCCTCCCCGAACCCCTACCCTATGCCGTACCCTAACCCTAACCCTAAGCCTAACCCTAACCCTAGGCTACCCTTGACTGCTTCTGCCTCCAATAGATTTCCTAAGCACTAGTATTTTAAGGAACAGCTTGAAAAGAGAATCCTAATGTGATTTCTTTATAATGGGTGTGTTCCTTATCTTATCCTAGTGTCTAAACTCTTCTCCATGGCTGGACCCCCAAATAATATTCCTTTACGTGCTAAGGGGTATCTAGAGAGTGGGATAGGTTTAATAACTACCCTAACCCTAACGCGTACCCTAACCCTAACCCCTACCCTAACCCTAACACGTACCCTAATCCTAACCTGAACCCTAAACCGAGCCCTAACCCTAACACTAACCCTAACCCTAACCCTAACCCATACCCTACGCCGTACCCGAACCCCTCCCCGAACCCGTACCCTAAGCCGAACCCTAACCCTAACCCTAAGCCTAACCCTAACCCTAGGCTACCCTTGACTGCTTCTGCCTCCAATAGATTTCCTAAGCACTAGTGTTTTAAGGAACAGCTTAAAAAGAGAATCCTAATGTGATTTCCTTATACTGGGTGTGTTCCTTATCTTATCCTAGTGTCTAAACTCTTCTCCATGGCTGGACCCCCAAATAATATTCCTTTACGTGCTAAGGGGTATCTAGAGAGTGGGATAGGTTTAATAACTACCCTAACCCTAACGCGTACCCTAACCCTAACGCCTACCCTAACCCTAACACGTACCCTAATCCTAACCCGTACCCTAAACCGAGCCCTAACCCTAACACTAACCCTAACCCTAACCCTAACCCCTTACCCTACGCCGTACCCGAACCCCTCCCCGAACCCGTAACCTAAGCCGTACCCTAACCCTAACCCTAAGACTAACAATAACCCTTGGCTACCCTTGACTGCTTCTGCCTCCAATAGATTTCCTAAGCACTAGTATTTTAAGGAACAGCTTAAAAAGAGAATCCTAATGTGATTTCTTTATAATGGGTGTGTTCCTTATCTTATCCTAGTGTCTAAACTCTTCTCCATGGCTGGACCCCCAAATAATATTCCTTTACGTGCTAAGGGGTATCTAGAGAGTGGGATAGGTTTAATAACTACCCTAACCCTAAAGCGTACCCTAACCCTAACCCCTACCCTAACCCTAACACGTACCCTAATCCTAACCCGTACCCTAAACCGAGCCCTAACCCTAACACGAACCCTAACCCTAACCCTAACCCACACCCTATGCCATACCCGAACCCCTCCCCGAACCCGTACCTTAAGCCGTACCCTAACCCTAACACTAACCCTAGGCTACCCTTGACTGCTTCTGCCTCTAATAGATTTCCTAAGCACTAGTGTTTTAAGGAACAGCTTAAAAAGAGAATCCTAATGTGATTTCTTTATAATGGGTGTGTTCCTTATCTTATCCTAGTGTCTAAACTCTTCTCCATGGCTGGACCCCCAAATAATATTCCTTTACGTGCTAAGGGGTACCTAGAGAGAGGGATAGGTTTAATAACTACCCTAACCCTAACGCGTACCCTAACCCTAACCCCTACCCAACCCTAACACGTACCCTAATCCTAGCCCGTACCCTAAACCGAGCCCTAACCCTAACACGAACCCTAACCCTAACCCATACCCTACGCCGTACCCGAACCCCTCCCCGAACCCCTACCCTATGCCGTACCCTAACCCTAACCCTAAGCCTAACCCTAACCCTTGGCTACCCTTGACTGCTTCTGCCTCCAATAGATTTCCTAAGCACTAGTGTTTTAAGGAACAGCTTGAAAAGAGAATCCTAATGTGATTTCTTTATAATGGGTGTGTTCCTTATCTTATCCTAGTGTCTAAACTCTTCTCCATGGCTGGACCCCCAAATAATATTCCTTTACGTTCTAAGGGGTATCTAGAGAGTGGGATAGGTTTAATAACTACCCTAACCCTAACGCGTACCCTAACCCTAACCCCTACCCTAACCCTAACACGTACCCTAATCCTAACCCGTACCCTAAACCGAGCCCTAACCCTAACACTAACCCTAACCCTAACCCTAACCCATACCCTACGCCGTACCCGAACCCCTCCCCGAACCCGTACCCTAAGCCGTACCCTAACCCTAACCCTAAGCCTAACCCTAACCCTAGGCTACCCTTGACTGCTTCTGCCTCCAATATATTTCCTAAGCACTAGTGTTTTAAGGAACAGCTTAAAAAGAGAATCCTAATGTGATTTCCTTATACTGGGTGTGTTCCTTATCTTATCCTAGTGTCTAAACTCTTCTCCATGGCTGGACCCCCAAATAATATTCCTTTACGTGCTAAGGGGTATCTAGAGAGTGGGATAGGTTTAATAACTACCCTAACCCTAACGCGTACCCTAACCCTAACGCCTACCCTAACCCTAACACGTACCCTAATCCTAACCCGTACCCTAAACCGAGCCCTAACCCTAACACTAACCCTAACCCTAACCCTAACCCATACCCTACGCCGTACCCGAACCCCTCCCCGAACCCGTAACCTAAACCGTACCCTAACCCTAACCCTAAGACTAACCCTAACCCTTGGCTACCCTTGACTGCTTCTGCCTCCAATAGATTTCCTAAGCACTAGTGTTTTAAGGAACAGCTTAAAAAGAGAATCCTAATGTGATTTCTTTATAATGGGTGTGTTCCTTATCTTATCCTAGTGTCTAAACTCTTCTCCATGGCTGCACCCCCAAATAATATTCCTTTACGTGCTAAGGGGTATCTAGAGAGTGGGATAGGTTTAATAACTACCCTAACCCTAACGCGTACCCTAACCCTAACCCCTACCTTAACCCTAACACGTACCCTAAACCTAACCCATACCCTAAACCGAGCCCTAACCCTAACACGAACCCTAACACTAACCCTAACCCATACCCTACGCCGTACCCGAACCCCTCCCCGAACCCGTACCCTAAGCCGTACCCTAACCCTAACCCTAAGCCTAAACCTAACCCTAGGCTACCCATGACTGCTTCTGCCTCCAATAGATTTCCTAAGCACTAGTGTTTTAAGGAACAGCTTAAAAAGAGAATCCTAATGTGATTTCTTTATAATGGGTGTGTTCCTTATCTTATCCTAGTGTCTAAACTCTTCTCCATGGCTGGACCCCCAAATAATATTCCTTTACGTGCTAAGGGGTATCTAGAGAGTGGGATAGGTTTAATAACTACCCTAACCCTAACGCGTACCCTAACCCTAACCCCTACCCAACCCTAACACGTACCCTAATCCTAGCCCGTACCCTAAACCGAGCCCTAACCCTAACACGAACCCTAACCCTAACCCATACCCTACGACGTACCCGAACCCCTCCCCGAACCCCTACCCTATGCCGTACCCTAACCCTAACCCTAAGCCTAACCCTAACCCTTGGCTACCCTTGACTGCTTCTGCCTCCAATAGATTTCCTAAGCACTAGTGTTTTAAGGAACAGCTTGAAAAGAGAATCCTAATGTGATTTCTTTATAATGGGTGTGTTCCTTATCTTATCCTAGTGTCTAAACTCTTCTCCATGGCTGGACCCCCAAATAATATTCCTTTACGTTCTAAGGGGTATCTAGAGAGTGGGATAGGTTTAATAACTACCCTAACCCTAACGCGTACCCTAACCCTAACCCCTACCCTAACCCTAACACGTACCCTAATCCTAACCTGTACCCTAAACCGAGCCCTAACCCTAACACGAACCCTAACCCTAACCCTAACCCATACCCTACGCCGTACCCGAACCCCTCCCCGAACCCGTACCCTAACCCTAACCCTAAGCCTAACCCTAACCCTAGGCTACCCTTGACTGCTTCTGCCTCCAATACATTTCCTAAGCACTAGTGTTTTAAGGAACAGCTTAAAAAGAGAATCCTAATGTGATTTCCTTATAATGGGTGTGTTCCTTATCTTATCCTAGTGTCTAAACTCTTCTCCATGGCTGGACCCCCAAATAATATTCCTTTACGTGCTAAGGGGTATCTAGAGAGTGGGATAGGTTTAATAACTACCCTAACCCTAACGCGTACCCTAACCCTAACCCCTACCCTAACCCTAACACGTACCCTAATCCTAACCCGTACCCTAAACCGAGCCCTAACCCTAACACGAACCCTAACCCTAACCCTAACCCATACCCTACGCCGTACCCGAACCCCTCCCCGAACCCGTAACCTAAGCCGTACCCTAACCCTAACCCTAAGCCTAACCCTAACCCTAGGCTACCCGTGACTGCTTCTGCCTCCAATAGATTTCCTAAGCACTAGTGTGTTAAGGAACAGCTTAAAAAGAGAATCCTAATGTGATTTCTTTATAATGGGTGTGTTCCTTATCTTATCCTAGTGTCTAAACTCTTCTCCATGGCTGGACCCCCAAATAATATTCCTTTACGTGCTAAGGGGTATCTAGAGAGTGGGATAGGTTTAATAACTACCCTAACCCTAACGCGTACCCTAACCCTAACCCCTACCCTAACCCTAACACGTACCCTAATCCTAACCCGTACCCTAAACCGAGCCCTAACCCTAACACTAACCCTAACCCTAACCCTAACCCATACCCTACGCCGTACCCGAACCCCTCCCCGAACCCATACCCTAAGCCGTACCCTAACCCTAACCCTAAGCCTAACCCTAACCCTAGGCTACCCTTGACTGCTTCTGCCTCCAATACATTTCCTAAGCACTAGTGTTTTAAGGAACAGCTTAAAAAGAGAATCCTAATGTGATTTCCTTATAATGGGTGTGTTCCTTATCTTATCCTAGTGTCTAAACTCTTCTCCATGGCTGGACCCCCAAATAATATTCCTTTACGTGCTAAGGGGTATCTAGAGAGTGGGATAGGTTTAATAACTACCCTAACCCTAACGCGTACCCTAACCCTAACCCCTACCCTAACCCTAACACGTACCCTAATCCTAACCCGTAACCTAAACCGAGCCCTAACCCTAACACTAACCCTAACCCTAACCCTAACCCATACCCTACGCCGTACCCGAACCCCTCCCCGAACCTGTACCCTAAGCCGTACCCTAACGCTAACCCTAAGCCTAACCCTAACCCTAGGCTACCCTTGACTGCTTCTGCCTCCAATACATTTCCTAAGCACTAGTGTTTTAAGGAACAGCTTAAAAAGAGAATCCTAATGTGATTTCCTTATAATGGGTGTGTTCCTTATCTTATCCTAGTGTCTAAACTCTTCTCCATGGCTGGACCCCCAAATAATATTCCTTTACGTGCTAAGGGGTATCTAGAGAGTGGGATAGGTTTAATAACTACCCTAACCCTAACGCGTACCCTAACCCTAACCCCTACCCTAACCCTAACACGTACCCTAATCCTAACCCGTACCCTAAACCGAGCCCTAACCCTAACACTAACCCTAACCCTAACCCTAACCCATACCCTACGTCGTACCCGAACCCCTCCCCGAACCCGTAACCTAAGCCGTACCCTAACCCTAACCCTAAGCCTAACCCTAACCCTAGGCTACCCTTGACTGCTTCTGCCTCTAATAGATTTCCTAAGCAGTAGTGTTTTAAGGAACAGCTTAAAAAGAGAATCCTAATGTGATTTCTTTATAATGGGTGTGTTCCTTATCTTATCCTAGTGTCTAAACTCTTCTCCATGGCTGGACCCCCAAATAATATTCCTTTACGTGCTAAGGGGTACCTAGAGAGTGGGATAGGTTTAATAACTACCCTAACCCTAACGCGTACCCTAACCCTAACCCCTACCCAACCCTAACACGTACCCTAATCCTAGCCCGTACCCTAAACCGAGCCCTAACCCTAACACGAACCCTAACCCTAACCCATACCCTACGCCGTACCCGAACCCCTCCCCGAACCCCTACCCTATGCCGTACCCTAACCCTAACCCTAAGCCTAACCCTAACCCTAGGCTACCCTTGACTGCTTCTGCCTCCAATAGATTTCCTAAGCACTAGTATTTTAAGGAACAGCTTGAAAAGAGAATCCTAATGTGATTTCTTTATAATGGGTGTGTTCCTTATCTTATCCTAGTGTCTAAACTCTTCTCCATGGCTGGACCCCCAAATAATATTCCTTTACGTGCTAAGGGGTATCTAGAGAGTGGGATAGGTTTAATAACTACCCTAACCCTAACGCGTACCCTAACCCTAACCCCTACCCTAACCCTAACACGTACCCTAATCCTAACCTGAACCCTAAACCGAGCCCTAACCCTAACACTAACCCTAACCCTAACCCTAACCCATACCCTACGCCGTACCCGAACCCCTCCCCGAACCCGTACCCTAAGCCGTACCCTAACCCTAACCCTAAGCCTAACCCTAACCCTAGGCTACCCTTGACTGCTTCTGCCTCCAATAGATTTCCTAAGCACTAGTGTTTTAAGGAACAGCTTAAAAAGAGAATCCTAATGTGATTTCCTTATACTGGGTGTGTTCCTTATCTTATCCTAGTGTCTAAACTCTTCTCCATGGCTGGACCCCCAAATAATATTCCTTTACGTGCTAAGGGGTATCTAGAGAGTGGGATAGGTTTAATAACTACCCTAACCCTAACGCGTACCCTAACCCTAACGCCTACCCTAACCCTAACACGTACCCTAATCCTAACCCGTACCCTAAACCGAGCCCTAACCCTAACACTAACCCTAACCCTAACCCTAACCCATACCCTACGCCGTACCCGAACCCCTCCCCGAACCCGTACCCTAAGCCGTACCCTAACCCTAACCCTACGACTAACAATAACCCTTGGCTACCCTTGACTGCTTCTGCCTCCAATAGATTTCCTAAGCACTAGTATTTTAAGGAACAGCTTAAAAAGAGAATCCTAATGTGATTTCTTTATAATGGGTGTGTTCCTTATATTATCCTAGTGTCTAAACTCTTCTCCATGGCTGGACCCCCAAATAATATTCCTTTACGTGCTAAGGGGTATCTAGAGAGTGGGATAGGTTTAATAACTACCCTAACCCTAAAGCGTACCCTAACCCTAACCCCTACCCTAACCCTAACACGTACCCTAATCCTAGCCCGTACCCTAAACCGAGCCCTAACCCTAACACGAACCCTAACCCTAACCCATACCCTACGCCGTACCCGAACCCCTCCCCGAACCCCTACCCTATGCCGTACCCTAACCCTAACCCTAAGCCTAACCCTAACCCTAGGCTACCCTTGACTGCTTCTGCCTCCAATAGATTTCCTAAGCACTAGTGTTTTAAGGAACAGCTTGAAAAGAGAATCCTAATGTGATTTCTTTATAATGGGTGTGTTCCTTATCTTATCCTAGTGTCTAAACTCTTCTCCATGGCTGGACCCCCAAATAATATTCCT
>NW_026777992.1:0-2500 GCF_028023285.1 Balaenoptera ricei
ACTCCTCTCACTTGGGGGGTGGGGGGGAAGGGGGGGCGAGATTCCTGTGTGTCTGTCTGCATTCATCAGTCGTGGGAGAGGAAAAACGATGTTCCCTCAACGATCCTTCTGAGTTCTTGCCTGAGAATCCCCTGTCCCCAAAAGACAGCTCGAGAAGAGAGCAACCCACGGCTGAGGAACGCGTGCACTGTGCCCCCCACGCAGGAGAAGCCCAAGCCAGAAGTCACTCGAAACGGCGGGCTGTGAGCTTGAGCTTCTCGAAGAAGATTTTTGTCCTCCTTTCAGGTCAGCAAGAAGAGGGAGAGGCAGAGCGGCAGAGGGTCCTTGTCGCCCACCCGTCGTTTCTGAAGCGCCTTAAATTCCAACTCATCTATGTGCCAAAGCGGTTCCATTTCGGGGTGCCCTATTCCGGTTCCCTCCCCGCACGGAGAAAAATGTTCTGTCCCGATTCACTGAAATGCTCCCAAAGGGCCTTGGTGTGAGGCAGTGGACCTATGCCCATCCTGCCTCCTCTTCAAATCATTTCTACCGATACAGAAGAAAAGACACCACCCCCCCCACCCCCCACCATGGCCTGCCACAGGCAGTGCAGCTATCCCTGGGGAAGGGGGATTTGGTATGGTAGCATGCGGACATCAGTCCAACATCAATTCCATCTTCATGACTTCTCGTGGAGGATGAGGGAGAGGGAGAGAGAAAAAGAGGAAAGGAGAAAGGGGGTGGGGCGAGGCCGGGAGGGAGAGAGAGAGAGGAGAAAAGAGAGAGAGAGAGAGAGAGAGAGAGAGACAGAGAGAGACAGAGAGAGACAGAGAGAGACAGAGAGAGAGAAACAGAGAGGGAGAGAGAGAAACAGAGAGGGAGAGAGAGAGAAACAGAGAGGGAGACAGAGAGAAACGGAGAGGGAGAGAGAAAGAGAGAGAGAGACAGAGAGAGAGAGAGAGAGAGAGAGACAGAGAGAGAGAGAGAGAGAAACAGAGAGGGAGAGAGAGAGAAACAGAGAGGGAGACAGAGAGAAACAGAGAGGGAGACAGAGGGAGAGAAACAGAGAGGGAGAGAGAAAGAGAGAGAGAGAAAGCTCAATGATCCTAAAATCCATGGATGAGGGCTAGCGTGGCTAGGGGCTTCCCTGGCGGTGTAGTGGTTAAGTCTCCATCCTTCCGCTGCACGGAATTGAATGAATGAATGAATGAATGAATGAATGAATTGAAAAGCGTTATTAAAAACAAAAAAGGGCTTCCCTGGTGGCACAGTGGTTGAGAGTCTGCCTGCCAGTGCAGGGGACACGGGTTCGAACCCTGGTCTGGGAGGATCCCCCAGGCCGCGGAGCAGCTGGGCCCCGTGAGCCATAGAGCCTGTGCTCCACAACAAGAGAGGCCGTGACAGTGAGAGGCCCGCGCACTGTGATGAAGAGTGGCCCCCGCTCGCCTCAACTAGAGAAAGCCCTCGCACAGAAACGAAGACCCAACACAGCCATAAGTAAATAAGTGAATGAATGAATGAATGAATGAATGCTTAGATAGATAGATAGATAGATAGATAGATAGATAGATAAATAAATAAGGGACTTCTCTGGTGGCGCAGTGGTTAAGAATCTGCCTGTCAATACAGGGGACACGGGTTCGATCCCTGGTCCAGGAAGATCCCACATGCCGCGGAGCAACTAAGCCCGTGTGCCACAACTCCTGAAGCCCGCACGCCTAGAGCTCGTGCAACAAGAAAAGGCACCACAATGATAAGCCCATGCACCACACTGAAGAGTAGCCCCTACTCGCCACAAGTAGAGAAAGCCTGCACGCAGCAACGAAAATCCAACACAGCCAAAAATTAAAAATAAAAAAAGTTTTTAAAAATTAAAAACTAAAAATTAAAAATGAATAAAGAAAGAAAGAAAGAAAGAAATTTAAAAAAAACACACAAAAAAAGAAGACTGGAGTGGCTTCCATCCCCCGCCCCCCTGGCCTCTGGTCTCTGGCCCATGATCTAGCATCCCCTGCCCTCCTCCCACTGTAATACCTCCCTCCGTCATTCAAAAATTAGCGCCGCCCACCCAGGCCGGCCCAGCCATCTGGTCGACCTCTTAAAAAACGACCGACCGGCAGGTGGCGCCCGACAACCGGCAGTCGAGTGAGCGGGCCGCATCGGAATCGGGAGCAGCAGGGCGACGGGGACACGATGACGAACCCGATCCTCCTGGTGCGCATTTCTCCGCTCAGTGACGGCCGCGGACGGGGCACTGGGGACCCGGGGACCCGGGGACCCGGGGACCTGGGACCTAGGACCCGGAAGCATTTTTCTCCAACGTCCCTGCGATTCCACGGAAGGTGGACAGCAGGGAGGCCTCGGCCGGCACGAGTACGTCGAGAGCTAGAGTTTCCTTCTGTTGTCCTCGTTGTCGTTTTCCCCTCGCTGCCGCCGCAACGGAGGAACGTCCACCGGCGAGGAGAATAAAAATAGAGTAATATTTAAACTTCAGTGGTTCTCGTTTACACGTTTAATCTTA
>NW_026777992.1:15000-17500 GCF_028023285.1 Balaenoptera ricei
GTCACCGCACGCACACGCACACGCGCACACGCGGCCCCACGCCGGACGCCGGCCTGGCGGGACCCTCCCCCGACTCAGAGGGGGGAGGCGCGGGCCGCGGTAGGCAAAGAGCGGCGCACGGCCCCACCGCGGGGCCGGCGCAAGCCCTCCCGCGAAGGCGAGGGGCTCTGCCCACGTGCTCTGGCAGACGCCACCATGGCGACTGCACGCTTGGGAGGGGCAGCGGCTGGGGGGTCCGGTACCCCAAGGCTCCCTCTCGGATCGCTAGAGAAGGCTTTCTCACCGAGGGTGCATCATCCCCCACCCATCGTCTCCCCTTTGGGCCCGCGGAGGTGGCTCCACAAGCCGCCCAGTCCACAAATGGACGGGGTGTGTGGGGGGGGGGGGTCTGCGGTATGGGTAAGCACACGGCTCACAGGAGCGCTCGCGGCCGCAGCCGGGGGCACAACCTCAGCCGCCCCCCGACCCAACACGATCCCCCCCACCGCACAGCCGTGGGAGGACGACCGCGACGAGGCGGCACCCGGCCCCCCACCGAGGGGGGGGAACAGAGGCACGCCTCCCTTACCGTCTCGACCCCCCCAAGAGAGCCACTCAGGGGACACACCACCGCGGCGGGGACCCGAGGAGCACGCTGGGAAAAGGGAACGACACCGCCGCTCGGCCTCGGGCACCTGAGGGACAACCTGGAGCGCTCCAGGGGCACCACCGACGGCCAAGCAAGGCACGCTCACGCGCCAGCAGGGGCGCGCAGCGCAGCGGCGGGACGGCCCCCCCCCCACCGACGCGGGGAGGACCGCTCGCGAGGCACACGCCAAGGAGGCGAAGCGAGAGTGTCTGCTGCGTCCGAGGACCACGGACCCGCCCGCCCCGTGAGGCAGGGGGCGGGAGACCGAGGGTCAGGGCCGGAGACCACCACCCCTGCCTTCCACACACCCCCTCGACAGGCCGGGAGGGCGTGAAAAGAGAGGCGAGGGGCCCGCGGACAGAACGAGAAGAGCGGTCCCGTTCGCCAGGAACGTCCGTCCCTCGTCTGGCACGACTTAGGTCCGGCCCAGGAGAGCGCGACAGCACCACATCGATCAGTCAATCCAGCAAGCCAGGGGCCAGAAAGTCCCGAAGGAGAGGGGCACGGTGAGGACCATCATCCGAGGAGCCTGCTTCAGCCTCACCGGCAGGCAGCCGCCCCCCCACACCTCCTTTTCTGGCTCTCAGGCAACAGTGGCCGACGACCCCGCGAGGAGAACGCCTGACACGTGGCACGGAGCCTGCGGGGTGGGGTCGTCTCAGCCACCACCGGGTGCCTGCGGCGGGGGGTGGGAGTCACACAGGGTAGAAGACCCACGCGCCACCTCGCCCCGCCGCCCTCGGGTGAGCCAGAGACCGGAGGCGGCACCGCGGGCCGGGTCAGCCGGGCGCACACACGAGAGCCGGCGCGCAGGCCCAGGCGGGCGGCTCAAGCGGCAAGGGCCGGTTCGGGTGCCAGGCGGCAGTCCCAAGCCCAGAGCCCTGCATGCGTCCGGAGTCCCAAAGTCCTCAGCGACAGACGCCAGGGAAGACCGTGTCAGCACCTATCTGGTGGCAAAAAAGGCCCATTTCGGGCGAAAAAAATCACGACGCCCGGCAGCGGGGCCCATCCACGAATCGCAGGGGGGGTCCCCGGGACCTCGGTCCCGCCACCTGTCCCCAACCCTTCCCCATCCACACCAGTCCCGGAGCCCTCGGGGCCACCTGGTCGACCCGAGGAGCGTGGTGGCAAAGTGGGGGCGGGGCGGGAGGGGCGGGAAAACGTGGGAGAGGCAGCGAGCGGGCCGGGGTCGCCCTCCCCGGTTCGCCCGCGCGGGCAGGTACCGGTCCCTCCGAGTCTCTCTCCGGGCGAGGACTTGGTTAGAGAAAAAGAAATATCCCACTCGGCCGCCTCCGGCGAGCGGGCCCCACGAGGGACCGCGCCCGGGCCCAGGCCGCCCTATCCGGGCCACCCAGTACGGCTCGGGCCGGTCCCCACCCCCCGGCCGGGACTCGCGGTGGAGGAGGGGGCGGGGCAGGGTGAGAAAAAGTCGCGTCCGCCGACCGGGACCCACGTGGGCACGCTGAAGGGCCGGGTGCGCCCTCCCCTCCCCGGCCCGGCCACCCGCGCGAGCAGGGCCCGGTCCGTCCACGCCCCCGGACCCAGGGGGACTTGGAAACATTTTCCCAGGGAGGCGCCTCCCAGGCGACCGGAGCCCACGAGGGACCGCACCCGTGTTGGCCCGTGCCGGTCTCTCCGGGTCACCCCTCGCGGCCCAGGCCGCTCCGGTCCCCACCTCTGGAGTCCGACTCGGAAAAACATCGGTCAGAATGAATCCGACCACCGGGACCCACGCGCGCCCACCACCGAGCCCGTCGCGCCCTCCACCGGCCTAAACGCACGGGCCCGGGCCGGTCCCCACCTCCGGAGCGGGGCGCTGTGGGGACCCGGGGAGGGAGGGGGTGGGGAGGGGGTCGGGGAACGAACGCTCCA
>NW_026777992.1:22500-35000 GCF_028023285.1 Balaenoptera ricei
GCGACATGTGGGATCTTCCCAGACCAGGGCCCGAACCCGTGTCCCCTGCATCAGCAGGCAGATTCTCAACCACTGCGCCACCAGGAAAGCCCAGGGTCTCTGTTTTTAATTTAAGGTCCTCTGAAACGTCAGTAAGTGTTCGTGAACATACTCATGTGTACTTTATTCCTCCATCCAATCGTCAGTCATCTGGCAGAAGGAGAGCCTCATCACCGGCAAACAACATTCCGACCCTTAATGAGAAAATACTTTTCTGGTGCTTTCGCCAAAAAATGCAAAGCCCCTTATTTAAGCTAATGACATTAAAAAGAAATCCTTAGTACCTAGGAACAGAACAAAGTGAAAGAAACACAATGCACAGACTTGGGGGAAGAAAGAAAGAAAGAAAGAAAGAAAGAAAGAAAGAAAGAAAGAGAGGGAGAGAGAGAGAAGAAAAGAAAAGAAAGAAAAGAAAGAAAGAAAGAAAGAAAGAAAGAAAGAAAGAAAGAAAGAAAGAAAGAAAAAGAAAGAAAGAAAGAAAAAGAAAGAAAGAAAGAGAAAATCTCTCAACCTAAAAGTTTTTGTAACAAACGGACAATCTGTGATTTGGTAGGTAAAATATATTTTTGGAACGTAAAGTTCTTTGAGACAAGAATGGAGAAGAAAACAAGAAAAAGACAATCAGAATTCAGAACGCTTAGAAACCTGAATCGGTCATGAACAGGAACTAGGAAGCCACGGTGAACGGGGTCCGTGACACCAGTGTTTCTGGACCGGCAAATGGATGATTCCATTCCATCATGTCTAGAAGCATACATTTTCACACAGCGTCACTTTTTCAAAATTTCTTTCCCCCAAAGTGATGCCAGAGGTGTGGAGTCATACATCGAAACATCTTTAGTTTTACAGTTAGTTTGAGTTTTACAGTTCCTTCTGTAATAAGGAGACAGAAGTAGGTCCACTGAGACTTGTTGAGCCAAGAACGTTTCCATAGGTTATCTCTGGAAACGATCTAGACGTTCCACGAATTCCCCATCATTCCACTTATGCCAACTCTAAAGTTTCTAAAGTGACCCCAAAGGTCTGGGAGAAACTGTTTTTAAGTAGACATACATACCACAACACATAACCTTTCTTAAGGAGTTCCTCCACCTAGAGCTATCGAAATCACTTGTTCTAAATCCCATGACGATGAGATGACCCGTGAACATCTCCTGAGACTTTAGACGACGTCAGCCATCACCCCCCAAGTTCTTTTTCTTGCTGACGAATTCGGTTCACTCCCGTGAACTTATTGGATTTGGGGTCGACGTAGATAGAAGAAAAGGTTGACCTCGAATGCTGATCACGCTAAAGACCTGCCTAGTTTCATAAAACCCATCCCTTGACCTTGGCTATATCTCGGCTGAAGGGTTCATCCTAGATCACGTGAACTTGCAAAAACCTTCGGGCGGGTCCCTTTCTAGTGGACTGAATTCGGGAGTGCTTCCTTCTAAGCCAGTTCAAGAGAGCTCTTTCACAAGTTAACTGTGGCACTCGGATCCGTACGTAGACACAGGCCAGCTCTAGGAGGGAGCTACAGACATACCCGTTACCGGGCCCTTTCCAGATTCTTGCACAGCAGTACCATAGAAATGAAGATCGCTTCCACAAGACTCTAAGGCTAACAAGGCAAAACGTTTTAATTGAAAGACATAGCTTGTACACAAGGGAGAAGGCGGTGTGCGGGGTGGGGGGGGGGGATGTGGGGGGGGTGGGGTGGGGGGGAGGCGAGAGACAGCTCCCCGAGTCGAGTCGCTTTGATCACGGAAGGGAGAGTCCGTCTCGGGATCACTGATCATTTCCGGAAATCCTCCACATTCTTGGATCAGCAGCAGCTGGTTCCACGGTGGCTACCTATGGGGAATAGCAAGCGCTTCCACGAGGCGAAAGAAGCGCACGAGGATTTTCTGCAAGAAAGCACAGGAACAGATAAGGGTTAAATGTACAGTTGAGCTTCCTGTCTCGTGACAACTAGGTACAGTCGTGGGTGTCAACAGAGGTAACGTTAATCTTTTACTCCCGCGAGCCTCTTTTGTGTGTGTGTGGGGGGGTGGGGGGGGGGGTGTGGGGGGGTGGGGTGTGTGTGTGTGCGTGTGCGTGTGCGTGTGCGTGTGTGTGTGTGTGTGTGTGTGTGTGTGGAAGGTCCGGGTTATTGCTCAACGCCCCTCATGTCATATCCCCTTGCGATGAGGTCACCCTGAGTCAGGAGTGTGCGTATCTCCGTGATGCATCTGAAAGGCACGTGCCAAGTCAACCCAGGGGAATAGTCAACTGCACCTCAAACAGTGTCTGAGCTTGCGATAGACACACCTGTCTTTCTCCAGTTTTGTCATCTCGACCGTCACTTTTGGACATTGTGGGGATGGCGCAGGCCGAGCCAGAATATCCACCATGTCTTTAAATATCAGTGAGTCTCAAGGGTGTGTGCGACCTTCACCCAGGAAGAGTGCGCCCTGATGAGCAAATTCCAGGGGATGCTGTCTAGAGCTGTGCTGCTGGAGGACCTCAGTTATCTGGTGTCCATGGGTGAGTCTGTCCACAGCCATTTATCTGATAAAAGATTACCCAGAGGAGCTTTGCGTATTCTGCCCCCCACCACGCCGATGCCTATACACTTACAGAGCATCCACATCTGCCTGAAGGGGATGTGCTTCTTTCTTTCTTTCTTTCTTTTTAATTTTTTTTTTTTTTCAGGATCCCACCAGGATGGACAATTTCTGGCCACAATCACACGTCTTCCTTTCTGCTCCATATCTAACACTCAGAACAGTGCAGGACACTCACCTCATGGCACGCCTGCATCCAGTGGATGGATCAACGTGATAGGTAGTTCCTAACCAGCTCCTCTGCTCTTGAAACCGTGGCAGAGTTTGGCACAACACTCGTCATCATAGCAGACATTTTCCCTTTAAAAGAGAGTTCATGGGGATGGGGGGTGGGGTGGGGGGTGGTTGGCCTTCCGAGGGAGCTGATGTTATTGAATATGGTTTTTTGAAAATAATGTTCGATCCACTATGGAACAATGGATTCACCCTCGTTAGAAAAACAAAGGATTTCACAGTCTGTTTCTGGTCTGGGACCTGAGCATCAGCAGACAGTTCCTGAATACCTGAGCCCAAAGTCAGCGTCCCTCCTGCTCTGGGGAAGGGCTGGGCGTACTTCCCCGTGCTCAGGACGCCCTTCCCCGTGTGCTCAGGACGCCCTTCCCCGTGTGCTCAGGACGCCCTTCCCCCCCCCCCCCCCCCCCCCCCCCGCCGTGCTGCTCTTTAACGTTCCTTCGCCTCGCTCCTCCTCCTGACGTGAACCTGAAGACCACACGCAGGTTCCAACGCAGGGCTCCAAATCCAGGTCCATGTTTCCCACGAAACACGTTATCGGCTGCACCAATCAGATGTGCTTTCACAGCTGGAGCAGGAGGAGAGATGAGGAGGATGCAAGAGGATTTCCCAGAGTCCTGAATCCAGGTGGGCTCCAGGCTCATTCGAGTCAGTGTGGAGAGAAGCCTGGCCACTAGGGGAGAAGGGCAGGTAATGCCCACCGCAGACTCCCCTGAGAAAGTAGTTTTCCTGACACATCTTGTAAGACATTACCCAGTGCACTCGTCCTTGTAAACACCAGAGAAGTCACACACAGCAGAAACCCTGTGTCTGAGATCAGTGAGGTAGAGCCTTCAGCCAGAAATTACCCTCTTTAAGCCGAAGAAAATCATGTGGGGAGAAACCCTAAGCCTGGAACCACGGTGGAAGAACCTTCAGTTGGCGCTCCAGCCTCAACACACACAGACAGCTCAGAGTGGGATGCATCCCTGACGCGGTAGGGAAGGCAGCACAAGCTTTACTAGGAGGACAGCCGGCGGTCGTCTTGGGCCAGACCACACAATCACCGCTGTAGAAGAAATCCGATGCAATGCATGGGAGAATCCCATTCGCCATGGAGCCAGCACTTGTAGGACATGAGAGGATTCACACTGAATAAAATAGTCTCAGCACGGTGAAGGAAGGACATTCTTCAGTGGTCCCTTATCCCTTGGTGTCCTCACACCAAGGAGGTGCCAATTCTAACGTCACAATGGCAAATTCCTCACCTAGTTCACATCAAGAAATGAATGCTGGGAATATACTGACTCTATAAAGAATGTGTGAGCCCCACGATTGAGACAAGGTTCAGACGTTTGGAGATTGTCTATTACTACAAATCTACAGCATAAATAGGTAGATGGCGAAGTATTTTGAGAATGCAAAGTTTGGTACCAAGAAAGAAAGCAACCCCACTTCAGTGGATCAGTGCTTGGACATATGTAAGCACTACCGAATGGGTGTGTGTCTTTCAAAACCAGGAAATGTTGCCCTGAGTCAGAATGGGTCAATTTTCCTTTCATACACTCGCTGTCGATCAGTGAGGGACTTTCTATTTTTATGAAGTTGTAAACATAATTACAAACCCTAGGGTCAATCAGGAACTAAGTTTCAATGGTCAGTAAAAAAGTAGAACACAAGTGATGGGGGTTACCTGTTACATTACTGTCCAAATAGGTATGCACGCACATGTCAAGGATGAGTGGCCACAAGAATAAACACAACAAAGTTGAAACCTGTGCATGTGCGTGTGTGCGTGTGTGTGTGTGACTCATAGGTGGATGTTTCCCATAGCCGTGCACTATGGCACTGCAGGATCTGTGGTTGCTGAGTCCCCGGAGGTGGAAGCGCAGATACAGGGCCCTGACTGTGCAGTTATCCATGGATTTTCAGTGCGTGGGCTCGGCACCCGTAACCCTCCATGTTGGCTGTTCAACGGTCAACTCTAGTTTATAGATCAGAGAGGATAACATCATGTGTTCACTATTAATAACTTTTCCAAATAATCTTTATCTTTTTAAAAGGAAGACATCATTTAATCCATTTCACAAGCTGATATTGGGAACCTACTGCCCCAGCACGTGAATTATCCCTACAGAACACAAGATCCCCGAGAAGGAAGAGCCCTGAGCACTGAGACGCCATGAAGGTAGGCTTTTAGATGATATTCTCTGCTTCTCCAGCTTGAGGTAAAACATGGGATGACTGGGTCTACCTATCCCATTCCGGTTTGTCAAATGGGAGCCCCCATGGCACGTATCACCAGAAGTCGGTCCATGATAACTCCATCTATAGGAATTCTTGGCAGTTTTAGGTTTAGGATCATAGCTTTTCCTGCCATCGATTGAAAACTCCTTGGGCCCTGTTAGCAGTGACAGATTCAATGAGTCCAGTACTTCATAGGTTTTGTCACGCATTTAGAAGGGGAATCACCATCAAGTTGCTGAAATGAGGACTAAGTGTCTTTCAGACATGGAGATAGAAATAAATGGTGCTCTGCGGGGTGTGCGATGACGGGCACCCAGGATTCCTTCACCCAGCCCTCCCTTTGCTCCCTCACCGCTTCCTGGAAAATTGGCGCGCGCGCGCGCGCACACACACACACACACACACACACACACACACACACACACACACAGCTCTGGGGGCGCTATTTGCTGTCCATGATTTCACGTGCCTTTTGGGCACGGCTGGTAGAGATGGACATGAAGCAGCAGGACAGCAAGCTGGCATCTCGGTCGGCCTAGAGAAGTTTCCCAAGTGAAATATCAGAACCAGGGCAGGGGGGCGCAGAGAGAGGCGGGGAGGGGAGGCCCACGTGACCTGGGAGAGAAGTTGGGGGGGACCGCTGACCGACCTCGGTTCAGGTTCCCCGTCCCCCTCCTGCTGAGAACCTGCCTTCGCTTCCTGCCCTCAGGTGTGTGAGAGGAGCATGTTTCTTTCCAACAAATACCAACACATCAATTCAGTCTGTTTGTGTGTTTGTTCTTGCTTGTTCGTTTTCTGGACGAGGCCAAAGAACCCTTCCAGTGGAGGTGTGTGTACAAAGGAGGATCTGACAGGATGGGAGATTGAGGGTCAGTCCATGTGCCAAGAAATCCAGAGAATCTGTCGTAGCTGAGACTCGGGCCTTTTGCAGAAATAGGCCAAGAGAGTTCAGATTTGATCATTCACTGCCAAATAGTCATCACAGCAGTTTCTTGGAAGGGATTGTGTTGCAGGAGCCAGGGTGGCCCTCAGCCCTCAGGCCTCAGCCCGGCGGGCGGGCAGGCAGGCAGGCAGGCAGGCAGGCAGGCAGGCAGGCAGGCAGCGGCTATTGTCTGTTGTTCCCGCCCCCACCCCCACCCCCACCCCTGTTCCTTCTCCAGCGCTCCTTCCTAAGTCCCCTGGACTGACCTTTGCCAGGAGCGGGGGAGGGGAGGTCCGGACGATTCATTCGGCAGGGCCTCGTTCAATCGCTCCATTCAAATGCAGAAAGCTCTCCGGTCAAGTCGGAGCGTTTGACTTTGCCTCGAGCTTCTCTTTAATGAATGGCTTTTTCTTTTTTCTTTCCCCAGTTTCCCCCACCCTTAGGCTGCCCCCTCCAAACTGCAGGGAGGGAAGGAGGGAGAGAGGAAGGGATGGGAGGAGGATGTGTGAGAAACAGGCCGTTTTTCCAGGCAAAAGGAGTCCCCTCCTTTTCCTAACCCAGGAAACCCCACTACACCATTTGAGAATCATGGACACGCGTGAAAGCAGACGTCTTCACTTGAGATCTTCCTCCGCAGGAGGACAGAAAGGAGGGCCAGTGTGTCCCTCTTGTGCTGGCCGGTTCTTAAGTCACTTGAATTCAAAATAATCAATAGAGCATGGAGGCACATTTTGGGGCGGCCTACTCTGGAGCCCAACAGTTCCCTCCTCTGAAAGTTCCTTGGAACATATTAAAGCTGAGCTGGTGACTGTGTGTGTGTGTGTGTGTGTGTGTGTGTGTGTGTGTGTGTGTGTGTGTGTGTGTGTGTGTCTGAGTCAAGGAGATTTCTAGATCTAGATGTCAGGGTCGAAGCAACTTTAGAAGTTTGAAATAACTCTGATGATGTCGTCGGGTGTTTGGTTCAAATTTCGGAGTGGCTCTCACAGAAACAGGAACGAGGACTTTTTCCATAGGAGCCGTTGTGGCCGTTTCTCTAAGGTTTTCGTCAAGTTCTCTAGCTTCCGTTTGCAGGGCTTCAGGCAAAGGGCCGTTTTAGTTCTCAGTGATGCCAAGTCAAAAGGGTGGGAGAAAATGGCAAACGTTCATGGAGAGAGTCATAGCCAGATATTGGAGGGAACTCAAAAAACTTCGGAATGCAGTCCAGTTTTCAGGTTAAGAACAACTCCCTAAGGGAAGTGAGTAGCACCAGAATTTCATATCCACAAGTGTGTATCCCCGTTTTATGGAAACATAATTTTGGCCTCCAAGTAACATATGCGAATAACTCTATTGCCAGGGAAATAAGAAGCCTCACTGAGAGTTTCTGAATTAAGGAAAGTAGGGAGAAAAAGATCAGTGATTCTATCCTGCTGACAGAGGTATGAGTTACCAAATGGACGTCCCCCTTTAAAAATAAAAGAAGAAAATTGGGTTTTGTTTGTTTGTTTTTGTTTTTCCTTGTATCTGGAAAACAAAAGATTTAACAATCAGTCCTAATCGCTCCCTCTCTCCCTCTCTCCCTCTCTCTCCCTCTCTCCCTCTCTCTCTCTGTTTCTCTCTCTCCCTCTCTCTCTCTCTCTCTCTCTCTCTCTCTCTCTCTCTCTCTCTCTTATATATATATCAAAATACTTTATATAGATATTCTTTTTCAGATTCTTTTCTCTCATACGTTATTACAAAGTAGTGAGTAGAGTTTCCTGTGCTATATAGTAGGAGGTGTTTGTTGATTACCTATTTTATGTACAGTAATGTGTATGTGTTCATCTCAACTTCCTAAGTTATCTATCCCCCGCTTCCCCAAGCAGTCCTGTTTTACACAAGTAGTCATACACGTTGTCGTCCTATTCATCAGTTCATTCAACCCCATGTAAGTCATTCTTGTTCTTCTTGGAGTCCAGTTTTTCCATCGGTCCTGCCGACCTTGCCTGATGATTGAGGGTGACTGGACGAGTGACGGTTCCAAAAAGTTTACAAGAGCTTTTGTGAAGGATTGTAGGATTTTCCCAGAGAAGCGGGTGCCTTGATCTGATCACACGGGAGGCTGTGGAAGGTAGACCCCAAGTGGCAAACACATTTTGTTTTTTTAACAGTCTCTGTGCCACGGTGAGGACATCAGGCTTGCAGCGAGGGAAGACTTCAACCCACACGGAAAACATACAAGGATGTTTGGATGACCCCTACTAAGTGGCAGTGGAATGAAGTCCAGTGGCTGGGGTTCAGAGGATCCAGAGAGAGGAGGTTTTCTTTCCATAGAGAAAAATGATTTTTCCCCCCCAGGGTTACAAGCATGACAGGTCAGACGTTGCCGGTAGACTGTAGAAGTCTTCCTGCCAATGTCTATTTACAGTTGGAGTCATCTTGGAGGCACCACGGGCGGGTGAAGGAATGCAAGGTGTGGGGGAGGGGGGAGGTTGGCCAGGGAGCAACCGGCTGGGCCACCGTCTCCCGTCTGCCATAGCCCCGACCGGCTGTTGAAAGGACAGAATGGACTTGATCCACGTGTGCCCCGCCACCCCCACCATCTTTCCACAGGCTGTTGTTACTGCCTTGGCGTGAAAGTCGGTTAGAACATCTCCCTGATACTGGGTTCAGCCCCTTTCGTGTGAGCCTCCATTTTGACGATAACAGACAACACTTTATGCCAGGGCAGAGAAGACTTCCGGGAAGAAAGATCCCATCATTTCTGGAACAGTTAGAACACATCGGTGTACAGGCACAAGCCAAAGAAGACTTCACGTTGTTCCTTCCTCTTTGACAACACTCTCCCGTGTCATCGAACCTCTCCAAGAAACTTACTCAGTTTCATCTCTCTCATTTCTCAGGAGAGAGAACACATTTTTGAGCTATTTTGAGGGCCCTCTCCTCCTGGATCCTATCTCAAAGTGCGTTCGAAGCCCAAAGGACTTCATCTGTCCTTCAATTTTTGGGCAAATGTGTCCAAAATATCCAAAAGATTGTAAAGCACTTAATCTGATAGGTCACTGTGAAACAGTGCTTCGTTAGCCATGTCACCAACATCCCAAGGAAAGACTTGCTAGGCAGAGAGAGAAGCTTCTTCTTCAGTTCTGAGCCAAACCTGGTTCTTTGAATATCGAGAGGACTAAGTTGATGTGAGTCCTCCAAGACCTGATAAAGGCAACCTAGAAAATAAGTGATGACTTTTGACAAAGACATAAGCTTCTCTTTCTTTCTTTCTTTCTTTCTTTCTTTCTTTCTTTCTCTCTCTCTCTCTCTCTCTCTCTCTCTCTCTCTCTCTCTCTCTCTCTCTCTCTCTCTCTCTCTCTCTCTCTCTCTCTCTCTCTCTCTCTCTCTCTCTCTCTCTCTCTCTCTCTCTCTCTCTCTCTCTCTCTCTCTCCCTCTCTCTCTCTCTCTCTCTCTCTCCCCCCCCCTCTTTCTTTCTCTCTCTCCTTAAAGATAAAGGAAAAAAACCTTTCCTAATCTAATCTAATCTCTCATGATGGGCAGAGCAGACCGATAGAAGAAAAACCCAAACCCTAAACCCAAACCTGGTCCTTTTAACAGAGAGAGACAACTAAATTCTAATTTTGCACTGGTTTCATGTTGATACGAAAACTCATTTCTGTCTTTGAATCCACCCTCATCTTATCCAGTCCTGACCACGGATCCAATTCCTTTCCAAAGACACTTTTCTTCACACACCTTTTCCAATTGTCTGTGCCCATTTTTAGCTTGTCCCTTGTTTTCTTTCTTTTCCATTGAGAAATGACTACCTTTAGGACAAAAATCTCTTTCTCCTTCCCCCAAACCTTATCTCCATACACCTTCTACTTTGCCTCCCCCCTCCCCCCCCCCCCAAAAAAGTCCTCTTCCTACCGTGACGATGGCGACATCAGGTAGCTTGGACCACACACGTTCCTTCTTTAGAATGCCTCGTCCTTGGACACTGTCTTTTTTTTTTTTTTTTTCCTCTTCAGTGAAAGTAAGGAAGCCAACCACAGTGAACAGTGTGAACATGGAATAGTTTGTAGAAGTCTAGGCTCCTACCTAGTACAGTCTTTCCCTAAAGCACAAGATCTATCTAGGCATGGAACCAAACATGCTCAGTCTCTCCTCCGTAAAAGGTCCAAAGCAGGGAGACCCTTAGACTTGTGGAGCCATGAACATTTCAGTATTTTATCTTATGTGGAGATGATGTAGACACTCGCTGAGGTTTCACCCTGTCAGGGCACTTAGCCAACCGCTAAGCCTAGAGATGACCAGAGATGTTGGAAAGTCTTGAAGTCGGCCTGTGGAAAACAATCATTGGGGGAAAAGTTCCCCTTAAACATTCTTATCTCGTCAACATCTATGTCCTCTGTTATGAGCAATCCTACTTGGATGATTCGTGAACATTTCATGAGACATGAAAGCAGTTCAGTTCGTCATGATCTCTACACCTCCCGCCCCCCGCTCCCCTTTCACGTGAGAGATTTTCTTCCTGATTTCAGAGGGGAGAAGTAAAGGAGAGTCAGAGTGCCCCTCTCGTGGTGTTGTCACTCAAATTCCAAAACATCCCTATGCCACGGAGGCACATTTGGGGGTGGCCTACCCAGGGCCCCAAGACTTTCAAAGTCAAACTCAAGGAGGATGTAAATGTACTTCATGCCACCGAACCGGTGAACCTGATGGCTTACTAGGAGGTGATGTGTCATTGGCCCACCAGTTTAAAACACAGAACCAAACACCCTCTCCTCGATGACTCGGAACAAGTGAGTTCCTGGGTCTGTCGGAGAGGGTCCCCTCCTCCAGGTGGGTCAATAAGCACTGCACATGACGGTAGGTGTTCATGGTGTCCTTGGGAAAGAAAGGCAGGGAGAATTTTATTTTGAAAAGCTTATCTTCTCACAGCATTTACACTATGAACGATGATGCAACTTCATTGGGGGCGTGGGGGGAGCGGGTTGGGCGGTGAAGGCCAGGTAGCCTGGCAACATAGAAGAGCCACGGAGGCTGTGTGTGACCCCAAGGATGTCCGGCGACTCCTCTCACTTGGGGGGTGGGGGGGAAGGGGGGGCGAGATTCCTGTGTGTCTGTCTGCATTCATCAGTCGTGGGAGAGGAAAAACGATGTTCCCTCAACGATCCTTCTGAGTTCTTGCCTGAGAATCCCCTGTCCCCAAAAGACAGCTCGAGAAGAGAGCAACCCACGGCTGAGGAACGCGTGCACTGTGCCCCCCACGCAGGAGAAGCCCAAGCCAGAAGTCACTCGAAACGGCGGGCTGTGAGCTTGAGCTTCTCGAAGAAGATTTTTGTCCTCCTTTCAGGTCAGCAAGAAGAGGGAGAGGCAGAGCGGCAGAGGGTCCTTGTCGCCCACCCGTCGTTTCTGAAGCGCCTTAAATTCCAACTCATCTATGTGCCAAAGCGGTTCCATTTCGGGGTGCCCTATTCCGGTTCCCTCCCCGCACGGAGAAAAATGTTCTGTCCCGATTCACTGAAATGCTCCCAAAGGGCCTTGGTGTGAGGCAGTGGACCTATGCCCATCCTGCCTCCTCTTCAAATCATTTCTACCGATACAGAAGAAAAGACACCACCCCCCCCACCCCCCACCATGGCCTGCCACAGGCAGTGCAGCTATCCCTGGGGAAGGGGGATTTGGTATGGTAGCATGCGGACATCAGTCCAACATCAATTCCATCTTCATGACTTCTCGTGGAGGATGAGGGAGAGGGAGAGAGAAAAAGAGGAAAGGAGAAAGGGGGTGGGGCGAGGCCGGGAGGGAGAGAGAGAGAGGAGAAAAGAGAGAGAGAGAGAGAGAGAGAGAGAGACAGAGAGAGACAGAGAGAGACAGAGAGAGACAGAGAGAGAGAAACAGAGAGGGAGAGAGAGAAACAGAGAGGGAGAGAGAGAGAAACAGAGAGGGAGACAGAGAGAAACGGAGAGGGAGAGAGAAAGAGAGAGAGAGACAGAGAGAGAGAGAGAGAGAGAGAGACAGAGAGAGAGAGAGAGAGAAACAGAGAGGGAGAGAGAGAGAAACAGAGAGGGAGACAGAGAGAAACAGAGAGGGAGACAGAGGGAGAGAAACAGAGAGGGAGAGAGAAAGAGAGAGAGAGAAAGCTCAATGATCCTAAAATCCATGGATGAGGGCTAGCGTGGCTAGGGGCTTCCCTGGCGGTGTAGTGGTTAAGTCTCCATCCTTCCGCTGCACGGAATTGAATGAATGAATGAATGAATGAATGAATGAATTGAAAAGCGTTATTAAAAACAAAAAAGGGCTTCCCTGGTGGCACAGTGGTTGAGAGTCTGCCTGCCAGTGCAGGGGACACGGGTTCGAACCCTGGTCTGGGAGGATCCCCCAGGCCGCGGAGCAGCTGGGCCCCGTGAGCCATAGAGCCTGTGCTCCACAACAAGAGAGGCCGTGACAGTGAGAGGCCCGCGCACTGTGATGAAGAGTGGCCCCCGCTCGCCTCAACTAGAGAAAGCCCTCGCACAGAAACGAAGACCCAACACAGCCATAAG
>NW_026777992.1:47500-50000 GCF_028023285.1 Balaenoptera ricei
CCGACGAGGCGCGGCTGGCTCGGCCGCCGACGCGCAGACGCGGCGACGACGTCACAGAGGCCGTGGCGGGAGGGGGCGGCCGCGCGCCGCCGCGAGGGGGCCCAGGGGCCCAGGGGCCGGGCCTAAGGGCCCGGACGCGAGTCGGCCGCCGGGGCACGACACGGGGTCTCACCGCCAGAGGCCTCCAGCGCAGGGGCGGTCCCGCGGCACCCAGGACGCCGACTGGCCTCCTCGGCCCCCCCAGGGGCCCGGCCCCCCTCACGGGGCTCGCGACCACCTCCGCCAAACACCCACGAGCCGCGGCCGGCCCGCAAGAACACTCTCCCGCGCGCACACCGGCCACCCCGCAGGGCCCCACACACACCTCTGCCGCGCGCCCGACTTCCCCGCCTCAGGAACCGTGAGCACTCCACCCGGGGACGCCGCCGGCCGAGGCGGCCGGGGGGGGCGACACTCTCACGAGGGCGAGGCCTGCTCGGTCCCAGACGGGGAAGGGGACGTGGGGGTTGGGGGGTCGTGGGAGGGCCGGCGGCGACGGGGAGGGGGCGGCACGCACACACGGCGAGGGCCGCGGGGCAGAGGCACGGGGGCGCTGCCCAGGGAGAGGAAGGGCCGAGACACGACCGGGCCACCAGGAAAACAAGCGCGGGGTCCCACCGCCACACACACGAGGGCGGTCCCACGACGCCTGAGACGCCGGCCGGCCCCAGCCACCCTGGGGCCTCCCCGCGACCCGGCCCCGCCGCCAGGCCCTGCGTGCGACGGTCTCCCCCGCGTGCCACGGAGGAACCCGTCCACCCAAACTCAACCCCTCTGTCCCCGCCAGGTCCGCCTTCATCCAAGTCCGACCGCCGGGGCTCGCGCCCCAGGGAAACGCTCCCGAGCGAGGCGACCCGCACCGCGCCCACACACCGCCGCCGGCTGCGACTCGCGGTGAGGGCAGGCGCGACGGGCTCCTCGTGGCTGCGGGACTGGGGAGTCGGGACGTCCGGGCGTCCCCGCCCCCTTGAGCTCGCCACGGGGGTCACCGCACGCACACGCACACGCGCACACGCGGCCCCACGCCGGACGCCGGCCTGGCGGGACCCTCCCCCGACTCAGAGGGGGGAGGCGCGGGCCGCGGTAGGCAAAGAGCGGCGCACGGCCCCACCGCGGGGCCGGCGCAAGCCCTCCCGCGAAGGCGAGGGGCTCTGCCCACGTGCTCTGGCAGACGCCACCATGGCGACTGCACGCTTGGGAGGGGCAGCGGCTGGGGGGTCCGGTACCCCAAGGCTCCCTCTCGGATCGCTAGAGAAGGCTTTCTCACCGAGGGTGCATCATCCCCCACCCATCGTCTCCCCTTTGGGCCCGCGGAGGTGGCTCCACAAGCCGCCCAGTCCACAAATGGACGGGGTGTGTGGGGGGGGGGGGTCTGCGGTATGGGTAAGCACACGGCTCACAGGAGCGCTCGCGGCCGCAGCCGGGGGCACAACCTCAGCCGCCCCCCGACCCAACACGATCCCCCCCACCGCACAGCCGTGGGAGGACGACCGCGACGAGGCGGCACCCGGCCCCCCACCGAGGGGGGGGAACAGAGGCACGCCTCCCTTACCGTCTCGACCCCCCCAAGAGAGCCACTCAGGGGACACACCACCGCGGCGGGGACCCGAGGAGCACGCTGGGAAAAGGGAACGACACCGCCGCTCGGCCTCGGGCACCTGAGGGACAACCTGGAGCGCTCCAGGGGCACCACCGACGGCCAAGCAAGGCACGCTCACGCGCCAGCAGGGGCGCGCAGCGCAGCGGCGGGACGGCCCCCCCCCCACCGACGCGGGGAGGACCGCTCGCGAGGCACACGCCAAGGAGGCGAAGCGAGAGTGTCTGCTGCGTCCGAGGACCACGGACCCGCCCGCCCCGTGAGGCAGGGGGCGGGAGACCGAGGGTCAGGGCCGGAGACCACCACCCCTGCCTTCCACACACCCCCTCGACAGGCCGGGAGGGCGTGAAAAGAGAGGCGAGGGGCCCGCGGACAGAACGAGAAGAGCGGTCCCGTTCGCCAGGAACGTCCGTCCCTCGTCTGGCACGACTTAGGTCCGGCCCAGGAGAGCGCGACAGCACCACATCGATCAGTCAATCCAGCAAGCCAGGGGCCAGAAAGTCCCGAAGGAGAGGGGCACGGTGAGGACCATCATCCGAGGAGCCTGCTTCAGCCTCACCGGCAGGCAGCCGCCCCCCCACACCTCCTTTTCTGGCTCTCAGGCAACAGTGGCCGACGACCCCGCGAGGAGAACGCCTGACACGTGGCACGGAGCCTGCGGGGTGGGGTCGTCTCAGCCACCACCGGGTGCCTGCGGCGGGGGGTGGGAGTCACACAGGGTAGAAGACCCACGCGCCACCTCGCCCCGCCGCCCTCGGGTGAGCCAGAGACCGGAGGCGGCACCGCGGGCCGGGTCAGCCGGGCGCACACACGAGAGCCGGCGCGCAGGCCCAGGCGGGCGGCTCAAGCGGCAAGGGCCGGTTC
>NW_026777992.1:57500-60824 GCF_028023285.1 Balaenoptera ricei
CAGTTCAAGAGAGCTCTTTCACAAGTTAACTGTGGCACTCGGATCCGTACGTAGACACAGGCCAGCTCTAGGAGGGAGCTACAGACATACCCGTTACCGGGCCCTTTCCAGATTCTTGCACAGCAGTACCATAGAAATGAAGATCGCTTCCACAAGACTCTAAGGCTAACAAGGCAAAACGTTTTAATTGAAAGACATAGCTTGTACACAAGGGAGAAGGCGGTGTGCGGGGTGGGGGGGGGGGATGTGGGGGGGGTGGGGTGGGGGGGAGGCGAGAGACAGCTCCCCGAGTCGAGTCGCTTTGATCACGGAAGGGAGAGTCCGTCTCGGGATCACTGATCATTTCCGGAAATCCTCCACATTCTTGGATCAGCAGCAGCTGGTTCCACGGTGGCTACCTATGGGGAATAGCAAGCGCTTCCACGAGGCGAAAGAAGCGCACGAGGATTTTCTGCAAGAAAGCACAGGAACAGATAAGGGTTAAATGTACAGTTGAGCTTCCTGTCTCGTGACAACTAGGTACAGTCGTGGGTGTCAACAGAGGTAACGTTAATCTTTTACTCCCGCGAGCCTCTTTTGTGTGTGTGTGGGGGGGTGGGGGGGGGGGTGTGGGGGGGTGGGGTGTGTGTGTGTGCGTGTGCGTGTGCGTGTGCGTGTGTGTGTGTGTGTGTGTGTGTGTGTGGAAGGTCCGGGTTATTGCTCAACGCCCCTCATGTCATATCCCCTTGCGATGAGGTCACCCTGAGTCAGGAGTGTGCGTATCTCCGTGATGCATCTGAAAGGCACGTGCCAAGTCAACCCAGGGGAATAGTCAACTGCACCTCAAACAGTGTCTGAGCTTGCGATAGACACACCTGTCTTTCTCCAGTTTTGTCATCTCGACCGTCACTTTTGGACATTGTGGGGATGGCGCAGGCCGAGCCAGAATATCCACCATGTCTTTAAATATCAGTGAGTCTCAAGGGTGTGTGCGACCTTCACCCAGGAAGAGTGCGCCCTGATGAGCAAATTCCAGGGGATGCTGTCTAGAGCTGTGCTGCTGGAGGACCTCAGTTATCTGGTGTCCATGGGTGAGTCTGTCCACAGCCATTTATCTGATAAAAGATTACCCAGAGGAGCTTTGCGTATTCTGCCCCCCACCACGCCGATGCCTATACACTTACAGAGCATCCACATCTGCCTGAAGGGGATGTGCTTCTTTCTTTCTTTCTTTCTTTTTAATTTTTTTTTTTTTTCAGGATCCCACCAGGATGGACAATTTCTGGCCACAATCACACGTCTTCCTTTCTGCTCCATATCTAACACTCAGAACAGTGCAGGACACTCACCTCATGGCACGCCTGCATCCAGTGGATGGATCAACGTGATAGGTAGTTCCTAACCAGCTCCTCTGCTCTTGAAACCGTGGCAGAGTTTGGCACAACACTCGTCATCATAGCAGACATTTTCCCTTTAAAAGAGAGTTCATGGGGATGGGGGGTGGGGTGGGGGGTGGTTGGCCTTCCGAGGGAGCTGATGTTATTGAATATGGTTTTTTGAAAATAATGTTCGATCCACTATGGAACAATGGATTCACCCTCGTTAGAAAAACAAAGGATTTCACAGTCTGTTTCTGGTCTGGGACCTGAGCATCAGCAGACAGTTCCTGAATACCTGAGCCCAAAGTCAGCGTCCCTCCTGCTCTGGGGAAGGGCTGGGCGTACTTCCCCGTGCTCAGGACGCCCTTCCCCGTGTGCTCAGGACGCCCTTCCCCGTGTGCTCAGGACGCCCTTCCCCCCCCCCCCCCCCCCCCCCCCGCCGTGCTGCTCTTTAACGTTCCTTCGCCTCGCTCCTCCTCCTGACGTGAACCTGAAGACCACACGCAGGTTCCAACGCAGGGCTCCAAATCCAGGTCCATGTTTCCCACGAAACACGTTATCGGCTGCACCAATCAGATGTGCTTTCACAGCTGGAGCAGGAGGAGAGATGAGGAGGATGCAAGAGGATTTCCCAGAGTCCTGAATCCAGGTGGGCTCCAGGCTCATTCGAGTCAGTGTGGAGAGAAGCCTGGCCACTAGGGGAGAAGGGCAGGTAATGCCCACCGCAGACTCCCCTGAGAAAGTAGTTTTCCTGACACATCTTGTAAGACATTACCCAGTGCACTCGTCCTTGTAAACACCAGAGAAGTCACACACAGCAGAAACCCTGTGTCTGAGATCAGTGAGGTAGAGCCTTCAGCCAGAAATTACCCTCTTTAAGCCGAAGAAAATCATGTGGGGAGAAACCCTAAGCCTGGAACCACGGTGGAAGAACCTTCAGTTGGCGCTCCAGCCTCAACACACACAGACAGCTCAGAGTGGGATGCATCCCTGACGCGGTAGGGAAGGCAGCACAAGCTTTACTAGGAGGACAGCCGGCGGTCGTCTTGGGCCAGACCACACAATCACCGCTGTAGAAGAAATCCGATGCAATGCATGGGAGAATCCCATTCGCCATGGAGCCAGCACTTGTAGGACATGAGAGGATTCACACTGAATAAAATAGTCTCAGCACGGTGAAGGAAGGACATTCTTCAGTGGTCCCTTATCCCTTGGTGTCCTCACACCAAGGAGGTGCCAATTCTAACGTCACAATGGCAAATTCCTCACCTAGTTCACATCAAGAAATGAATGCTGGGAATATACTGACTCTATAAAGAATGTGTGAGCCCCACGATTGAGACAAGGTTCAGACGTTTGGAGATTGTCTATTACTACAAATCTACAGCATAAATAGGTAGATGGCGAAGTATTTTGAGAATGCAAAGTTTGGTACCAAGAAAGAAAGCAACCCCACTTCAGTGGATCAGTGCTTGGACATATGTAAGCACTACCGAATGGGTGTGTGTCTTTCAAAACCAGGAAATGTTGCCCTGAGTCAGAATGGGTCAATTTTCCTTTCATACACTCGCTGTCGATCAGTGAGGGACTTTCTATTTTTATGAAGTTGTAAACATAATTACAAACCCTAGGGTCAATCAGGAACTAAGTTTCAATGGTCAGTAAAAAAGTAGAACACAAGTGATGGGGGTTACCTGTTACATTACTGTCCAAATAGGTATGCACGCACATGTCAAGGATGAGTGGCCACAAGAATAAACACAACAAAGTTGAAACCTGTGCATGTGCGTGTGTGCGTGTGTGTGTGTGACTCATAGGTGGATGTTTCCCATAGCCGTGCACTATGGCACTGCAGGATCTGTGGTTGCTGAGTCCCCGGAGGTGGAAGCGCAGATACAGGGCCCTGACTGTGCAGTTATCCATGGATTTTCAGTGCGTGGGCTCGGCACCCGTAACCCTCCATGTT
>NW_026777993.1:0-60805 GCF_028023285.1 Balaenoptera ricei
TGGTCAATCCAGGTTGCATCACAGCCCCTGAACGCATTGTGTAAGAATTTCTCTCTCTTTCACTGTCTTTGTTTCATGGATTTTTCGAAGTAATTTATTTTTATAATGGGGTTTAGCTGCTTTTCACTGCTGTATTTATGCCGCTTTACACCCACTTGACACACTAACAGAGAGATATCAATACATAGGTTTTAAGATTATTACTAGTCAGATATATTCTTGTGCGGTGAATAGGGCGTGTTGAGTCCAGTTCTCTGAGCAAGGAGTAGGTCTTGTCTATTACATATTGGGTTTATGGAACGGTATCTGAGCTAATTTGAAACCCTTGTTTTATGTATCACCCCACCTCACCTTTCCCGTTAAGCAGCCATAGTGTGTTTTCTGCATGTGTGACTCTGTTCTGTTTTGTAATTCAGTTCAAGTGTAACGGTTTTTTCATTCCCTCTATAAGTGATACCTTATGAGAAGTGTCCTTTTCTGTGTGACTTATTTCACTTAGAATCGTCGTACCTAAATCCACTCATCATGCTGCTACTAGCCTTATGACATTGATTTCATGGCTGAGTGATATTCCATTGTACATAAGGACCACAACTTTTTTATCCATTTTTCTCTTTCCTGGGATATTGAAGGTGGAATGAAGTGGAGGTCCTTGTCAACAGAGCAGCCCTAAACTTTGGGGTGCTTGTGTCTTGCTGATTTTTCATTTTCCCAATTTATAACCCCATGAGTGGAAGTGCCCTATGCTCTCTAAGCTTTGCTTTTTAGACGTTTCAGGACTTACCGTACACTTCTCCAGAGTGGCTGTTGGCAATTTACATCCCGCCCATCAGTGTAGCAAGGCTCCCATTTCTCCATGGCCTTTCCTGTATTTCTGGTTTTGACACTTTTTTCAGCATGGCCCTTTTAACTGATGGGAAGCGAGACTTCTTTGTAGCGCTGATCTGCCTTTCCAGGTTGCTTGGTTGGCCAAAAAGGGCGTATGCGTTTTTTCCTGAATATATTCAGGAAAAAACGCATACGCCCTTTTTGGCCAAGGGCATCATTGTCAACGTTTTGCCGCTTTTCATGTGCTTTAAAGGCGATTCGAATCTACCTCCTGAAATCTGTTTCCTGCAATTCTGCCTTGATTTCAAATCCTCTTCTTTGCCTTCCCTCAATATATTTGTGGACGAGAGTTATCATTTATAACTCTGCAGGTTTGTGAATTGCAGTGCCCTGAAGCTCCATTTTACAACTCGCTTTTTTGGGAGCTGGCCGCAAAAGCGCAGGATGGCTTCAGGCCCTGTTCTGGTTCCGGGGGGGAGGATGAGCCTGTGGTTAATTCTTCTTCCTGATGGGAAAATAGAGTGACCTGTGCCTGTCCCAACACCAAGAGCTAGTCTCTCCCTGGTTCTCCCGTTCATCCTCAGGACAAATTGCAACCTGTACGGAACAGGAGGTTAAAGGTGCTGATGCTCCAAGTAGGGAGATTGTTAGTAAAGCGGCTGGAATGGCGAACCCGGGCACAAGGAGAAGAGAAATGAGGTGCGTTTTAGAAACCTTTCCCCATCACATGGTGTACCATCATTTTGTTTTCTCATGCATGTTTTCGATGTAGGAAGATGCCCTTGAACCTGGAGATTTGCGACTCATGCGATGGGTACCACGCAGTATTACTTTAAAGGGTCTGTGTTTGCTCACCCAACCTCACCAAACCTCTCAGCCCCAAGAGTGTCCACCCTTATGTCTCATCCAGCTGTGGATCTAGATATGGTCAATCCAGGTTGCATCACAGCCCCTGAACGCATTGTGTAAGAATTTCTCTCTCTTTCAATGTCTTTGTTTCATGGGTTTTTCGAAGTAATTCATTTTTATAATGGGGTTTAGCTGCTTTTCACTGCTGTATTTATGCCGCTTTACACCCACTTGACACACTAACAGAGAGATATCAATACATAGGTTTTAAGATTATGACTAGTCAGATATATTCTTGTGCGGTGAATAGGGCGTGTTGAGTCCAGTTCTCTGAGCAAGGAGTAGGTCTTGTCTATTACATATTGGGTTTATGGAACGGTATCTGAGCTAATTTGAAACCCTTGTTTTATGTATCACCCCACCTCACCTTTCCCGTTAAGCAGCCATAGTGTGTTTTCTGCATGTGTGACTCTGTTCTGTTTTGTAATTCAGTTCAAGTGTAACGGTTTTTTCATTCCCTCTATAAGTGATACCTTATGAGAAGTGTCCTTTTCTGTGTGACTTATTTCACTTAGAATCGTCGTACCTAAATCCACTCATCATGCTGCTACTAGCCTTATGACATTGATTTCATGGCTGAGTGATATTCCATTGTACATAAGGACCACAACTTCTTTATCCATTTTTCTCTTTCCTGGGATATTGAAGGTGGAATGAAGTGGAGGTCCTTGTCAACAGAGCAGCCCTAAACTTTGGGGTGCTTGTGTCTTGCTGATTTTTCATTTTCCCAATTTATACCCCCATGAGTGGAAGTGCCCTATGCTCTCTAAGCTTTGCTTTTTAGACGTTTCAGGACTTACCGTACACTTCTCCAGAGTGGCTGTTGGCAATTTACATCCCGCCCATCAGTGTAGCACGGCTCCCATTTCTCCATGGCCTTTCCTGTATTTCTGGTTTTGACACTTTTTTCAGCATGGCCCTTTTAACCGATGGGAAGCGAGACTTCTTTGTAGCGCTGATCTGCCTTTCCAGGTTGCTTGGTTGGCCAAAAAGGGCGTATGCGTTTTTTCCTGAATATATTCAGGAAAAAACGCATACGCCCTTTTTGGCCAAGGGCATCATTGTCAACGTTTTGCCGCTTTTCATGTGCTTTAAAGGCGATTCGAATCTACCTCCTGAAATCTGTTTCCTGCAATTCTGCCTTGATTTCAAATCCTCTTCTTTGCCTTCCCTCAATATATTTGTGGACGAGAGTTATCATTTATAACTCTGCAGGTTTGTGAATTGCAGTGCCCTGAAGCTCCATTTTACAACTCGCTTTTTTGGGAGCTGGCCGCAAAAGCGCAGGATGGCTTCAGGCCCTGTTCTGGTTCCGGGGGGGAGGATGAGCCTGTGGTTAATTCTTCTTCCTGATGGGAAAATAGAGTGACCTGTGCCTGTCCCAACACCAAGAGCTAGTCTCTCACTGGTTCCCCGTGTACCCGTTCATCCTCAGGACAAATTGCAACCTGTACGGAACAGGAGGTTAAAGGTGCTGATGCTCCAAGTAGGGAGATTGTTAGTAAAGCGGCTGGAATGGCGAACCCGGGCACAAGGAGAAGAGAAATGAGGTGCGTTTTAGAAACCTTTCCCCGTCACATGGTGTACCATCTTTTTGTTTTCTCATGCATGTTTTCGATGTAGGAAGATGCCCTTGAACCTGGAGATTTGCGACCCATGCGATGGGTACCACGCAGTATTACTTTAAAGAGTCTGCGTTTGCTCACCCAACCTCACCAAACCTCTCAGCCCCAAGAGTGTCCACCCTTATGTCTCATCCAGCTGTGGATCTAGATATGGTCAATCCAGGTTGCATCACAGCCCCTGAACGCATTGTGTAAGAATTTCTCTCTCTTTCACTGTCTTTGTTTCATGGATTTTTCGAAGTAATTTATTTTTATAATGGGGTTTAGCTGCTTTTCACTGCTGTATTTATGCCGCTTTACACCCACTTGACACACTAACAGAGAGATATCAATACATAGGTTTTAAGATTATTACTAGTCAGATATATTCTTGTGCGGTGAATAGGGCGTGTTGAGTCCAGTTCTCTGAGCAAGGAGTAGGTCTTGTCTATTACATATTGGGTTTATGGAACGGTATCTGAGCTAATTTGAAACCCTTGTTTTATGTATCACCCCACCTCACCTTTCCCGTTAAGCAGCCATAGTGTGTTTTCTGCATGTGTGACTCTGTTCTGTTTTGTAATTCAGTTCAAGTGTAACGGTTTTTTCATTCCCTCTATAAGTGATACCTTATGAGAAGTGTCCTTTTCTGTGTGACTTATTTCACTTAGAATCGTCGTACCTAAATCCACTCATCATGCTGCTACTAGCCTTATGACATTGATTTCATGGCTGAGTGATATTCCATTGTACATAAGGACCACAACTTCTTTATCCATTTTTCCCTTTCCTGGGATATAGAAGGTGGAATGAAGTGGAGGTCCTTGTCAACAGAGCAGCCCTAAACTTTGGGGTGCTTTTGTCTTGCTGATTTTTCATTTTCCCAATTTATACCCCCATGAGTGGAAGTGCCCTATGCTCTCTAAGCTGTGTTTTTTAGATGTTTCAGGACACACCGTACACTTCTCCAGAGTGGCTGTTGGCAATTTACATCCCGCCCATCAGTGTAGCACGGCTCCCATTTCTCCATGGCCTTTCCTGTATTTCTGGTTTTGACACTTTTTTCAGCATGGCCCTTTTAACTGATGGGAAGCGAGACTTCTTTGTAGCGCTGATCTGCCTTTCCAGGTTGCTTGGTTGGCCAAAAAGGGCGTATGCGTTTTTTCCTGAATATATTCAGGAAAAAACGCATACGCCCTTTTTGGCCAAGGGCATCATTGTCAACGTTTTGCCGCTTTTCATGTGCTTTAAAGGCGATTCGAATCTACCTCCTGAAATCTGTTTCCTGCAATTCTGCCTTGATTTCAAATCCTCTTCTTTGCCTTCCCTCAATATATTTGTGGACGAGAGTTATCATTTATAACTCTGCAGGTTTGTGAATTGCAGTGCCCTGAAGCTCCATTTTACAACTCGCTTTTTTGGGAGCTGGCCGCAAAAGCGCAGGATGGCTTCAGGCCCTGTTCTGGTTCCGGGGGGGAGGATGAGCCTGTGGTTAATTCTTCTTCCTGATGGGAAAATAGAGTGACCTGTGCCTGTCCCAACACCAAGAGCTAGTCTCTCCCTGGTTCCCCGTGTACCCGTTCATCCTCAGGACAAATTGCAACCTGTACGGAACAGGAGGTTAAAGGTGCTGATGCTCCAAGTAGGGAGATTGTTAGTAAAGCGGCTGGAATGGCGAACCCGGGCACAAGGAGAAGAGAAATGAGGTGCGTTTTAGAAACCTTTCCCCATCACATGGTGTACCATCTTTTTGTTTTCTCATGCATGTTTTCGATGTAGGAAGATGCCCTTGAACCTGGAGATTTGGGACCCATGCGATGGGTACCACGCAGTATTACTTTAAAGGGTCTGCGTTTGCTCCCCCAACCTCACCAAACCTCTCAGCCCCAAGAGTGTCCACCCTTATGTCTCATCCAGCTGTGGGTCTAGATATGGTCAATCCAGGTTGCATCACAGCCCCTGAACGCATTGTGTAAGAATTTCTCTCTCTTTCACTGTCTTTGTTTCATGGGTTTTTCGAAGTAATTTATTTTTATAATGGGGTTTAGCTGCTTTTCACTGCTGTATTTATGCCGCTTTACACCCACTTGACACACTAACAGAGAGATATCAATACATAGGTTATAAGATTATTGCTAGTCAGATATATTCTTGTGCGGTGAATAGGACGTGTTGAGTCCAGTTCTCTGAGCAAGGAGTACGTCTTGTCTATTACATATTGGGTTTATGGAACGGTATCTGAGCTAATTTGAAACCCTTGTTTTATGTATCACCCCACCTCACCTTTCCCGTTAAGCAGCCATAGTGTGTTTTCTGCATGTGTGACTCTGTTCTGTTTTGTAATTCAGTTCAAGTGTAACGGTTTTTTCATTCCCTCTATAAGTGATACCTTATGAGAAGTGTCCTTTTCTGTGTGACTTATTTCACTTAGAATCGTCGTACCTAAATCCACTCATCATGCTGCTACTAGCCTTATGACATTGATTTCATGGCTGAGTGATATTCCATTGTACATAAGGACCACAACTTCTTTATCCATTTTTCCCTTTCCTGGGATATAGAAGGTGGAATGAAGTGGAGGTCCTTGTCAACAGAGCAGCCCTAAACTTTGGGGTGCTTTTGTCTTGCTGATTTTTCATTTTCCCAATTTATACCCCCATGAGTGGAAGTGCCCTATGCTCTCTAAGCTGTGTTTTTTAGATGTTTCAGGACACACCGTACACTTCTCCAGAGTGGCTGTTGGCAATTTACATCCCGCCCATCAGTGTAGCACGGCTCCCATTTCTCCATGGCCTGTCCTGCATTTCTGGTTTTGAGACTTTTTTCAGCATGGCCCTTTTGACCGATGGGTAGCGAGTCTTCTTTGTAGCGCTGATTTGCCTTTCCAGGTTGCTTGGTTGGCCAAAAAGGGCGTATGCGTTTTTTCCTGAATATATTCAGGAAAAAACGCATACGCCCTTTTTGGCCAAGGGCATCATTGTCAACGTTTTGCCGCTTTTCATGTGCTTTAAAGGCGATTCGAATCTACCTCCTGAAATCTGTTTCCTGCAATTCTGCCTTGATTTCAAATCCTCTTCTTTGCCTTCCCTCAATATATTTGTGGACGAGAGTTATCATTTATAACTCTGCAGGTTTGTGAATTGCAGTGCCCTGAAGCTCCATTTTACAACTCGCTTTTTTGGGAGCTGGCCGCAAAAGCGCAGGATGGCTTCAGGCCCTGTTCTGGTTCTGGGGGGGAGGATGAGCCTGTGGTTAATTCTTCTTCCTGATGGGAAAATAGAGTGACCTGTGCCTGTCCCAACACCAAGAGCTAGTCTCTCCCTGGTTCCCCGTGTACCCGTTCATCCTCAGGACAAATTGCAACCTGTACGGAACAGGAGGTTAAAGGTGCTGATGCTCCAAGTAGGGAGATTGTTAGTAAAGCGGCTGGAATGGCGAACCCGGGCACAAGGAGAAGAGAAATGAGGTGCGTTTTAGAAACCTTTCCCCATCACATGGTGTACCATCATTTTGTTTTCTCATGCATGTTTTCGATGTAGGAAGATGCCCTTGAACCTGGAGATTTGCGACTCATGCGATGGGTACCACGCAGTATTACTTTAAAGGGTCTGTGTTTGCTCACCCAACCTCACCAAACCTCTCAGCCCCAAGAGTGTCCACCCTTATGTCTCATCCAGCTGTGGATCTAGATATGGTCAATCCAGGTTGCATCACAGCCCCTGAACGCATTGTGTAAGAATTTCTCTCTCTTTCAATGTCTTTGTTTCATGGGTTTTTCGAAGTAATTCATTTTTATAATGGGGTTTAGCTCCTTTTCAATGCTGTATTTATGCCGCTTTACACCCACTTGACACACTAACAGAGAGATATCAATACATAGGTTTTAAGATTATGACTAGTCAGATATATTCTTGTGCGGTGAATAGGGCGTGTTGAGTCCAGTTCTCTGAGCAAGGAGTAGGTCTTGTCTATTACATATTGGGTTTATGGAACGGTATCTGAGCTAATTTGAAACCCTTGTTTTATGTATCACCCCACCTCACCTTTCCCGTTAAGCAGCCATAGTGTGTTTTCTGCATGTGTGACTCTGTTCTGTTTTGTAATTCAGTTCAAGTGTAACGGTTTTTTCATTCCCTCTATAAGTGATACCTTATGAGAAGTGTCCTTTTCTGTGTGACTTATTTCACTTAGAATCGTCGTACCTAAATCCACTCATCATGCTGCTACTAGCCTTATGACATTGATTTCATGGCTGAGTGATATTCCATTGTACATAAGGACCAAAACTTCTTTATCCATTTTTCCCTTTCCTGGGATATTGAAGGTGGAATGAAGTGGAGGTCCTTGTCAACAGAGCAGCCCTAAACTTTGGGGTGCTTTTGTCTTGCTGATTTTTCATTTTCCCAATTTATACCCCCATGAGTGGAAGTGCCCTATGCTCTCTAAGCTGTGTTTTTTAGATGTTTCAGGACACACCGTACACTTCTCCAGAGTGGCTGTTGGCAATTTACATCCCGCCCATCAGTGTAGCAAGGCTCCCATTTCTCCATGGCCTGTCCTGCATTTCTGGTTTTGAGACTTTTTTCAGCATGGCCCTTTTGACCGATGGGTAGCGAGTCTTCTTTGTAGCGCTGATTTGCCTTTCCAGGTTGCTTGGTTGGCCAAAAAGGGCGTATGCGTTTTTTCCTGAATATATTCAGGAAAAAACGCATACGCCCTTTTTGGCCAAGGGCATCATTGTCAACGTTTTGCCGCTTTTCATGTGCTTTAAAGGCGATTCGAATCTACCTCCTGAAATCTGTTTCCTGCAATTCTGCCTTGATTTCAAATCCTCTTCTTTGCCTTCCCTCAATATATTTGTGGACGAGAGTTATCATTTATAACTCTGCAGGTTTGTGAATTGCAGTGCCCTGAAGCTCCATTTTACAACTCGCTTTTTTGGGAGCTGGCCGCAAAAGCGCAGGATGGCTTCAGGCCCTGTTCTGGTTCCGGGGGGGAGGATGAGCCTGTGGTTAATTCTTCTTCCTGATGGGAAAATAGAGTGACCTGTGCCTGTCCCAACACCAAGAGCTAGTCTCTCACTGGTTCCCCGTGTACCCGTTCATCCTCAGGACAAATTGCAACCTGTACGGAACAGGAGGTTAAAGGTGCTGATGCTCCAAGTAGGGAGATTGTTAGTAAAGCGGCTGGAATGGCGAACCCGGGCACAAGGAGAAGAGAAATGAGGTGCGTTTTAGAAACCTTTCCCCATCACATGGTGTACCATCTTTTTGTTTTCTCATGCATGTTTTCGATGTAGGAAGATGCCCTTGAACCTGGAGATTTGGGACCCATGCGATGGGTACCACGCAGTATTACTTTAAAGGGTCTGCGTTTGCTCCCCCAACCTCACCAAACCTCTCAGCCCCAAGAGTGTCCACCCTTATGTCTCATCCAGCTGTGGGTCTAGATATGGTCAATCCAGGTTGCATCACAGCCCCTGAACGCATTGTGTAAGAATTTCTCTCTCTTTCACTGTCTTTGTTTCATGGGTTTTTCGAAGTAATTTATTTTTATAATGGGGTTTAGCTGCTTTTCACTGCTGTATTTATGCCGCTTTACACCCACTTGACACACTAACAGAGAGATATCAATACATAGGTTATAAGATTATTGCTAGTCAGATATATTCTTGTGCGGTGAATAGGACGTGTTGAGTCCAGTTCTCTGAGCAAGGAGTACGTCTTGTCTATTACATATTGGGTTTATGGAACAATATCTGAGCTAATTTGAAACCCTTGTTTTATGTATCACCCCACCTCACCTTTCCCGTTAAGCAGCCATAGTGTGTTTTCTGCATGTGTGACTCTGTTCTGTTTTGTAATTCAGTTCAAGTGTAACGGTTTTTTCATTCCCTCTATAAGTGATACCTTATGAGAAGTGTCCTTTTCTGTGTGACTTATTTCACTTAGAATCGTCGTACCTAAATCCACTCATCATGCTGCTACTAGCCTTATGACATTGATTTCATGGCTGAGTGATATTCCATTGTACATAAGGACCACAACTTCTTTATCCATTTTTCTCTTTCCTGGGATATTGAAGGTGGAATGAAGTGGAGGTCCTTGTCAACAGAGCAGCCCTAAACTTTGGGGTGCTTGTGTCTTGCTGATTTTTCATTTTCCCAATTTATACCCCCATGAGTGGAAGTGCCCTATGCTCTCTAAGCTGTGTTTTTTAGATGTTTCAGGACACACCGTACACTTCTCCAGAGTGGCTGTTGGCAATTTACATCCCGCCCATCAGTGTAGCAAGGCTCCCATTTCTCCATGGCCTGTCCTGCATTTCTGGTTTTGAGACTTTTTTCAGCATGGCCCTTTTGACCGATGGGTAGCGAGTCTTCTTTGTAGCGCTGATTTGCCTTTCCAGGTTGCTTGGTTGGCCAAAAAGGGCGTATGCGTTTTTTCCTGAATATATTCAGGAAAAAACGCATACGCCCTTTTTGGCCAAGGGCATCATTGTCAACGTTTTGCCGCTTTTCATGTGCTTTAAAGGCGATTCGAATCTACCTCCTGAAATCTGTTTCCTGCAATTCTGCCTTGATTTCAAATCCTCTTCTTTGCCTTCCCTCAATATATTTGTGGACGAGAGTTATCATTTATAACTCTGCAGGTTTGTGAATTGCAGTGCCCTGAAGCTCCATTTTACAACTCGCTTTTTTGGGAGCTGGCCGCAAAAGCGCAGGATGGCTTCAGGCCCTGTTTTGGTTCCGGGGGGGAGGATGAGCCTGTGGTTAATTCTTCTTCCTGATGGGAAAATAGAGTGACCTGTGCCTGTCCCAACACCAAGAGCTAGTCTCTCACTGGTTCTCCGTGTACCCGTTCATCCTCAGGACAAATTGCAACCTGTACGGAACAGGAGGTTAAAGGTGCTGATGCTCCAAGTAGGGAGATTGTTAGTAAAGCGGCTGGAATGGCGAACCCGGGCACAAGGAGAAGAGAAATGAGGTGCGTTTTAGAAACCTTTCCCCGTCACATGGTGTACCATCTTTTTGTTTTCTCATGCATGTTTTCGATGTAGGAAGATGCCCTTTAACCTGGAGATTTGCGACCCATGCGATGGGTACCACGCAGTATTACTTTAAAGGGTCTGCGTTTGCTCACCCAACCTCACCAAACCTCTCAGCCCCAAGAGTGTCCACCCTTATGTCTCATCCAGCTGTGGGTCTAGATATGGTCAATCCAGGTTGCATCACAGCCCCTGAACGCATTGTGTAAGAATTTCTCTCTCTTTCACTGTCTTTGCTTCATGGGTTTGTAAAAGTAATTTATTTTTATAATGGGGTTTAGCTGGTTTTCACTGCTGTGTTTATGCCGCTTTACACCCACTTGACACACTAACAGAGAGATATCAATACATAGGTTTTAAGATTATTACTAGTCAGATATATTCTTGTGCGGTGAATAGGGCGTGTTGAGTCCAGTTCTCTGAGCAAGGAGTAGGTCTTGTCTATTACATATTGGGTTTATGGAACGGTATCTGAGCTAATTTGAAACCCTTGTTTTATGTATCACCCCACCTCACCTTTCCCGTTAAGCAGCCATAGTGTGTTTTCTGCATGTGTGACTCTGTTCTGTTTTGTAATTCAGTTCAAGTGTAACGGTTTTTTCATTCCCTCTATAAGTGATACCTTATGAGAAGTGTCCTTTTCTGTGTGACTTATTTCACTTAGAATCGTCATACCTAAATCCACTCATCATGCTGCTACTAGCCTTATGACATTGATTTCATGGCTGAGTGATATTCCATTGTACATAAGGACCACAACTTCTTTATCCATTTTTCCCTTTCCTGGGATATAGAAGGTGGAATGAAGTGGAGGTCCTTGTCAACAGAGCAGCCCTAAACTTTGGGGTGCTTGTGTCTTGCTGATTTTTCATTTTCCCAATTTATACCCCCATGAGTGGAAGTGCCCTATGCTCTCTAAGCTGTGTTTTTTAGATGTTTCAGGACACACCGTACACTTCTCCAGAGTGGCTGTTGGCAATTTACATCCCGCCCATCAGTGTAGCAAGGCTCCCATTTCTCCATGGCCTGTCCTGCATTTCTGGTTTTGAGACTTTTTTCAGCATGGCCCTTTTGACCGATGGGTAGCGAGTCTTCTTTGTAGCCCTGATTTGCCTTTCCAGGTTGCTTGGTTGGCCAAAAAGGGCGTTTGCGTTTTTTCCTGAATATATTCAGGAAAAAACGCATACGCCCTTTTTGGCCAAGGGCATCATTGTCAACGTTTTGCCGCTTTTAATGTGCTTTAAAGGCGATTCGAATCTACCTCCTGAAATCTGTTTCCTGCAATTCTGCCTTGATTTCAAATCCTCTTCTTTGCCTTCCCTCAATATATTTGTGGACGAGAGTTATCATTTATAACTCTGCAGGTTTGTGAATTGCAGTGCCCTGAAGCTCCATTTTACAACTCGCTTTTTTGGGAGCTGGCCGCAAAAGCGCAGGTTGGCTTCAGGCCCTGTTCTGGTTCCGGGGGGGAGGATGAGCCTGTGGTTAATTCTTCTTCCTGATGGGAAAATAGAGTGACCTGTGCCTGTCCCAACACCAAGAGCTAGTCTCTCCCTGGTTCCCCGTGTACCCGTTCATCCTCAGGACAAATTGCAACCTGTACGGAACAGGAGGTTAAAGGTGCTGATGCTCCAAGTAGGGAGATTGTTAGTAAAGCGGCTGGAATGGCGAACCCGGGCACAAGGAGAAGAGAAATGAGGTGCGTTTTAGAAACCTTTCCCCATCACATGGTGTACCATCATTTTGTTTTCTCATGCATGTTTTCGATGTAGGAAGATGCCCTTGAACCTGGAGATTTGCGACTCATGCGATGGGTACCACGCAGTATTACTTTAAAGGGTCTGTGTTTGCTCACCCAACCTCACCAAACCTCTCAGCCCCAAGAGTGTCCACCCTTATGTCTCATCCAGCTGTGGATCTAGATATGGTCAATCCAGGTTGCATCACAGCCCCTGAACGCATTGTGTAAGAATTTCTCTCTCTTTCAATGTCTTTGTTTCATGGGTTTTTCGAAGTAATTCATTTTTATAATGGGGTTTAGCTGCTTTTCACTGCTGTATTTATGCCGCTTTACACCCACTTGACACACTAACAGAGAGATATCAATACATAGGTTTTAAGATTATTACTAGTCAGATATATTCTTGTGCGGTGAATAGGGCGTGTTGAGTCCAGTTCTCTGAGCAAGGAGTAGGTCTTGTCTATTACATATTGGGTTTATGGAACGGTATCTGAGCTAATTTGAAACCCTTGTTTTATGTATCACCCCACCTCACCTTTCCCGTTAAGCAGCCATAGTGTGTTTTCTGCATGTGTGACTCTGTTCTGTTTTGTAATTCAGTTCAAGTGTAACGGTTTTTTCATTCCCTCTATAAGTGATACCTTATGAGAAGTGTCCTTTTCTGTGTGACTTATTTCACTTAGAATCGTCGTACCTAAATCCACTCATCATGCTGCTACTAGCCTTATGACATTGATTTCATGGCTGAGTGATATTCCATTGTACATAAGGACCACAACTTCTTTATCCATTTTTCCCTTTCCTGGGATATAGAAGGTGGAATGAAGTGGAGGTCCTTGTCAACAGAGCAGCCCTAAACTTTGGGGTGCTTTTGTCTTGCTGATTTTTCATTTTCCCAATTTATACCCCCATGAGTGGAAGTGCCCTATGCTCTCTAAGCTGTGTTTTTTAGATGTTTCAGGACACACCGTACACTTCTCCAGAGTGGCTGTTGGCAATTTACATCCCGCCCATCAGTGTAGCAAGGCTCCCATTTCCCCATGGCCTGTCCTGCATTTCTGGTTTTGAGACTTTTTTCAGCATGGCCCTTTTGACCGATGGGTAGCGAGTCTTCTTTGTAGCGCTGATTTGCCTTTCCAGGTTGCTTGGTTGGCCAAAAAGGGCGTATGCGTTTTTTCCTGAATATATTCAGGAAAAAACGCATACGCCCTTTTTGGCCAAGGGCATCATTGTCAACGTTTTGCCGCTTTTCATGTGCTTTAAAGGCGATTCGAATCTACCTCCTGAAATCTGTTTCCTGCAATTCTGCCTTGATTTCAAATCCTCTTCTTTGCCTTCCCTCAATATATTTGTGGACGAGAGTTATCATTTATAACTATGCAGGTTTGTGAATTGCAGTGCCCTGAAGCTCCATTTTACAACTCGCTTTTTTGGGAGCTGGCCGCAAAAGCGCAGGATGGCTTCAGGCCCTGTTCTGGTTCCGGGGGGGAGGATGAGCCTGTGGTTAATTCTTCTTCCTGATAGGAAAATAGAGTGACCTGTGCCTGTCCCAACACCAAGAGCTAGTCTCTCACTGGTTCCCCGTGTACCCGTTCATCCTCAGGACAAATTGCAACCTGTACGGAACAGGAGGTTAAAGGTGCTGATGCTCCAAGTAGGGAGATTGTTAGTAAAGCGGCTGGAATGGCGAACCCGGGCACAAGGAGAAGAGAAATGAGGTGCGTTTTAGAAACCTTTCCCCATCACATGGTGTACCATCATTTTGTTTTCTCATGCATGTTTTCGATGTTGGAAGATGCCCTTGAACCTGGAGATTTGCGACTCATGCGATGGGTACCACGCAGTATTACTTTAAAGGGTCTGTGTTTGCTCACCCAACCTCACCAAACCTCTCAGCCCCAAGAGTGTCCACCCTTATGTCTCATCCAGCTGTGGATCTAGATATGGTCAATCCAGGTTGCATCACAGCCCCTGAACGCATTGTGTAAGAATTTCTCTCTCTTTCAATGTCTTTGTTTCATGGGTTTTTCGAAGTAATTCATTTTTATAATGGGGTTTAGCTCCTTTTCACTGCTGTATTTATGCCGCTTTACACCCACTTGACACACTAACAGAGAGATATCAATACATAGGTTTTAAGATTATTACTAGTCAGATATATTCTTGTGCGGTGAATAGGGCGTGTTGAGTCCAGTTCTCTGAGCAAGGAGTAGGTCTTGTCTATTACATATTGGGTTTATGGAACGGTATCTGAGCTAATTTGAAACCCTTGTTTTATGTATCACCCCACCTCACCTTTCCCGTTAAGCAGCCATAGTGTGTTTTCTGCATGTGTGACTCTGTTCTGTTTTGTAATTCAGTTCAAGTGTAACGGTTTTTTCATTCCCTCTATAAGTGATACCTTATGAGAAGTGTCCTTTTCTGTGTGACTTATTTCACTTAGAATCGTCATACCTAAATCCACTCATCATGCTGCTACTAGCCTTATGACATTGATTTCATGGCTGAGTGATATTCCATTGTACATAAGGACCACAACTTCTTTATCCATTTTTCCCTTTCCTGGGATATAGAAGGTGGAATGAAGTGGAGGTCCTTGTCAACAGAGCAGCCCTAAACTTTGGGGTGCTTGTGTCTTGCTGATTTTTCATTTTCCCAATTTATACCCCCATGAGTGGAAGTGCCCTATGCTCTCTAAGCTGTGTTGTTTAGATGTTTCAGGACACACCGTACACTTCTCCAGAGTGGCTGTTGGCAATTTACATCCCGCCCATCAGTGTAGCAAGGCTCCCATTTCTCCATGGCCTGTCCTGCATTTCTGGTTTTGAGACTTTTTTCAGCATGGCCCTTTTGACCGATGGGTAGCGAGTCTTCTTTGTAGCCCTGATTTGCCTTTCCAGGTTGCTTGGTTGGCCAAAAAGGGCGTATGCGTTTTTTCCTGAATATATTCAGGAAAAAACGCATACGCCCTTTTTGGCCAAGGGCATCATTGTCAACGTTTTGCCGCTTTTCATGTGCTTTAAAGGCGATTCGAATCTACCTCCTGAAATCTGTTTCCTGCAATTCTGCCTTGATTTCAAATCCTCTTCTTTGCCTTCCCTCAATATATTTGTGGACGAGAGTTATCATTTATAACTCTGCAGGTTTGTGAATTGCAGTGCCCTGAAGCTCCATTTTACAACTCGCTTTTTTGGGAGCTGGCCGCAAAAGCGCAGGTTGGCTTCAGGCCCTGTTCTGGTTCCGGGGGGGAGGATGAGCCTGTGGTTAATTCTTCTTCCTGATGGGAAAATAGAGTGACCTGTGCCTGTCCCAACACCAAGAGCTAGTCTCTCCCTGGTTCCCCGTGTACCCGTTCATCCTCAGGACAAATTGCAACCTGTACGGAACAGGAGGTTAAAGGTGCTGATGCTCCAAGTAGGGAGATTGTTAGTAAAGCGGCTGGAATGGCGAACCCGGGCACAAGGAGAAGAGAAATGAGGTGCGTTTTAGAAACCTTTCCCCATCACATGGTGTACCATCATTTTGTTTTCTCATGCATGTTTTCGATGTAGGAAGATGCCCTTGAACCTGGAGATTTGCGACTCATGCGATGGGTACCACGCAGTATTACTTTAAAGGGTCTGTGTTTGCTCACCCAACCTCACCAAACCTCTCAGCCCCAAGAGTGTCCACCCTTATGTCTCATCCAGCTGTGGATCTAGATATGGTCAATCCAGGTTGCATCACAGCCCCTGAACGCATTGTGTAAGAATTTCTCTCTCTTTCAATGTCTTTGTTTCATGGGTTTTTCGAAGTAATTCATTTTTATAATGGGGTTTAGCTGCTTTTCACTGCTGTATTTATGCCGCTTTACACCCACTTGACACACTAACAGAGAGATATCAATACATAGGTTTTAAGATTATTACTAGTCAGATATATTCTTGTGCGGTGAATAGGGCGTGTTGAGTCCAGTTCTCTGAGCAAGGAGTAGGTCTTGTCTATTACATATTGGGTTTATGGAACGGTATCTGAGCTAATTTGAAACCCTTGTTTTATGTATCACCCCACCTCACCTTTCCCGTTAAGCAGCCATAGTGTGTTTTCTGCATGTGTGACTCTGTTCTGTTTTGTAATTCAGTTCAAGTGTAACGGTTTTTTCATTCCCTCTATAAGTGATACCTTATGAGAAGTGTCCTTTTCTGTGTGACTTATTTCACTTAGAATCGTCGTACCTAAATCCACTCATCATGCTGCTACTAGCCTTATGACATTGATTTCATGGCTGAGTGATATTCCATTGTACATAAGGACCACAACTTCTTTATCCATTTTTCCCTTTCCTGGGATATAGAAGGTGGAATGAAGTGGAGGTCCTTGTCAACAGAGCAGCCCTAAACTTTGGGGTGCTTGTGTCTTGCTGATTTTTCATTTTCCCAATTTATACCCCCATGAGTGGAAGTGCCCTATGCTCTCTAAGCTGTGTTTTTTAGATGTTTCAGGACACACCGTACACTTCTCCAGAGTGGCTGTTGGCAATTTACATCCCGCCCATCAGTGTAGCAAGGCTCCCATTTCTCCATGGCCTGTCCTGCATTTCTGGTTTTGAGACTTTTTTCAGCATGGCCCTTTTGACCGATGGGTAGCGAGTCTTCTTTGTAGCGCTGATTTGCCTTTCCAGGTTGCTTGGTTGGCCAAAAAGGGCGTATGCGTTTTTTCCTGAATATATTCAGGAAAAAACGCATACGCCCTTTTTGGCCAAGGGCATCATTGTCAACGTTTTGCCGCTTTTCATGTGCTTTAAAGGCGATTCGAATCTACCTCCTGAAATCTGTTTCCTGCAATTCTGCCTTGATTTCAAATCCTCTTCTTTGCCTTCCCTCAATATATTTGTGGACGAGAGTTATCATTTATAACTCTGCAGGTTTGTGAATTGCAGTGCCCTGAAGCTCCATTTTACAACTCGCTTTTTTGGGAGCTGGCCGCAAAAGCGCAGGATGGCTTCAGGCCCTGTTCTGGTTCCGGGGGGGAGGATGAGCCTGTGGTTAATTCTTCTTCCTGATGGGAAAATAGAGTGACCTGTGCCTGTCCCAACACCAAGAGCTAGTCTCTCACTGGTTCCCCGTGTACCCGTTCATCCTCAGGACAAATTGCAACCTGTACGGAACAGGAGGTTAAAGGTGCTGATGCTCCAAGTAGGGAGATTGTTAGTAAAGCGGCTGGAATGGCGAACCCGGGCACAAGGAGAAGAGAAATGAGGTGCGTTTTAGAAACCTTTCCCCATCACATGGTGTACCATCTTTTTGTTTTCTCATGCATGTTTTCGATGTAGGAAGATGCCCTTGAACCTGGAGATTTGGGACCCATGCGATGGGTACCACGCAGTATTACTTTAAAGGGTCTGCGTTTGCTCCCCCAACCTCACCAAACCTCTCAGCCCCAAGAGTGTCCACCCTTATGTCTGATCCAGCTGTGGGTCTAGATATGGTCAATCCAGGTTGCATCACAGCCCCTGAACGCATTGTGTAAGAATTTCTCTCTCTTTCACTGTCTTTGTTTCATGGGTTTTTCGAAGTAATTTATTTTTATAATGGGGTTTAGCTGCTTTTCACTGCTGTATTTATGCCGCTTTACACCCACTTGACACACTAACAGAGAGATATCAATACATAGGTTATAAGATTATTGCTAGTCAGATATATTCTTGTGCGGTGAATAGGACGTGTTGAGTCCAGTTCTCTGAGCAAGGAGTAGGTCTTGTCTATTACATATTGGGTTTATGGAACGGTATCTGAGCTAATTTGAAACCCTTGTTTTATGTATCACCCCACCTCACCTTTCCCGTTAAGCAGCCATAGTGTGTTTTCTGCATGTGTGACTCTGTTCTGTTTTGTAATTCAGTTCAAGTGTAACGGTTTTTTCATTCCCTCTATAAGTGATACCTTATGAGAAGTGTCCTTTTCTGTGTGACTTATTTCACTTAGAATCGTCGTACCTAAATCCACTCATCATGCTGCTACTAGCCTTATGACATTGATTTCATGGCTGAGTGATATTCCATTGTACATAAGGACCACAACTTCTTTATCCATTTTTCTCTTTCCTGGGATATTGAAGGTGGAATGAAGTGGAGGTCCTTGTCAACAGAGCAGCCCTAAACTTTGGGGTGCTTGTGTCTTGCTGATTTTTCATTTTCCCAATTTATACCCCCATGAGTGGAAGTGCCCTATGCTCTCTAAGCTGTGTTTTTTAGATGTTTCCGGACACACCGTACACTTCTCCAGAGTGGCTGTTGGCAATTTACATCCCGCCCATCAGTGTAGCAAGGCTCCCATTTCTCCATGGCCTGTCCTGCATTTCTGGTTTTGAGACTTTTTTCAGCATGGCCCTTTTGACCGATGGGTAGCGAGTCTTCTTTGTAGCGCTGATTTGCCTTTCCAGGTTGCTTGGTTGGCCAAAAAGGGCGTATGCGTTTTTTCCTGAATATATTCAGGAAAAAACGCATACGCCCTTTTTGGCCAAGGGCATCATTGTCAACGTTTTGCCGCTTTTCATGTGCTTTAAAGGCGATTCGAATCTACCTCCTGAAATCTGTTTCCTGCAATTCTGCCTTGATTTCAAATCCTCTTCTTTGCCTTCCCTCAATATATTTGTGGACGAGAGTTATCATTTATAACTCTGCAGGTTTGTGAATTGCAGTGCCCTGAAGCTCCATTTTACAACTCGCTTTTTTGGGAGCTGGCCGCAAAAGCGCAGGTTGGCTTCAAGCCCTGTTCTGGTTCCGGGGGGGAGGATGAGCCTGTGGTTAATTCTTCTTCCTGATGGGAAAATAGAGTGACCTGTGCCTGTCCCAACACCAAGAGCTAGTCTCTCCCTGGTTCCCCGTGTACCCGTTCATCCTTAGGACAAATTGCAACCTGTACGGAACAGGAGGTTAAAGGTGCTGATGCTCCAAGTAGGGAGATTGTTAGTAAAGCGGCTGGAATGGCGAACCCGGGCACAAGGAGAAGAGAAATGAGGTGCGTTTTAGAAACCTTTCCCCATCACATGGTGTACCATCATTTTGTTTTCTCATGCATGTTTTCGATGTAGGAAGATGCCCTTGAACCTGGAGATTTGCGACTCATGCGATGGGTACCACGCAGTATTACTTTAAAGGGTCTGTGTTTGCTCACCCAACCTCACCAAACCTCTCAGCCCCAAGAGTGTCCACCCTTATGTCTCATCCAGCTGTGGATCTAGATATGGTCAATCCAGGTTGCATCACAGCCCCTGAACGCATTGTGTAAGAATTTCTCTCTCTTTCAATGTCTTTGTTTCATGGGTTTTTCGAAGTAATTCATTTTTATAATGGGGTTTAGCTCCTTTTCACTGCTGTATTTATGCCGCTTTACACCCACTTGACACACTAACAGAGAGATATCAATACATAGGTTTTAAGATTATTACTAGTCAGATATATTCTTGTGCAGTGAATAGGGCGTGTTGAGTCCAGTTCTCTGAGCAAGGAGTAGGTCTTGTCTATTACATATTGGGTTTATGGAACGGTATCTGAGCTAATTTGAAACCCTTGTTTTATGTATCACCCCACCTCACCTTTCCCGTTAAGCAGCCATAGTGTGTTTTCTGCATGTGTGACTCTGTTCTGTTTTGTAATTCAGTTCAAGTGTAACGGTTTTTTCATTCCCTCTATAAGTGATACCTTATGAGAAGTGTCCTTTTCTGTGTGACTTATTTCACTTAGAATCGTCGTACCTAAATCCACTCATCATGCTGCTACTAGCCTTATGACATTGATTTCATGGCTGAGTGATATTCCATTGTACATAAGGACCACAACTTCTTTATCCATTTTTCTCTTTCCTGGGATATTGAAGGTGGAATGAAGTGGAGGTCCTTGTCAACAGAGCAGCCCTAAACTTTGGGGTGCTTGTGTCTTGCTGATTTTTCATTTTCCCAATTTATAACCCCATGAGTGGAAGTGCCCTATGCTCTCTAAGCTTTGCTTTTTAGACGTTTCAGGACTTACCGTACACTTCTCCAGAGTGGCTGTTGGCAATTTACATCCCGCCCATCAGTGTAGCAAGGCTCCCATTTCTCCATGGCCTTTCCTGTATTTCTGGTTTTGACACTTTTTTCAGCATGGCCCTTTTAACTGTTGGGAAGCGAGACTTCTTTGTAGCGCTGATCTGCCTTTCCAGGTTGCTTGGTTGGCCAAAAAGGGCGTATGCGTTTTTTCCTGAATATATTCAGGAAAAAACGCATACGCCCTTTTTGGCCAAGGGCATCATTGTCAACGTTTTGCCGCTTTTCATGTGCTTTAAAGGCGATTCGAATCTACCTCCTGAAATCTGTTTCCTGCAATTCTGCCTTGATTTCAAATCCTCTTCTTTGCCTTCCCTCAATATATTTGTGGACGAGAGTTATCATTTATAACTCTGCAGGTTTGTGAATTGCAGTGCCCTGAAGCTCCATTTTACAACTCGCTTTTTTGGGAGCTGGCCGCAAAAGCGCAGGATGGCTTCAGGCCCTGTTCTGGTTCCGGGGGGGAGGATGAGCCTGTGGTTAATTCTTCTTCCTGATGGGAAAATAGAGTGACCTGTGCCTGTCCCAACACCAAGAGCTAGTCTCTCCCTGGTTCCCCGTGTACCCGTTCATCCTCAGGACAAATTGCAACCTGTACGGAACAGGAGGTTAAAGGTGCTGATGCTCCAAGTAGGGAGATTGTTAGTAAAGCGGCTGGAATGGCGAACCCGGGCACAAGGAGAAGAGAAATGAGGTGCGTTTTAGAAACCTTTCCCCGTCACATGGTGTACCATCTTTTTGTTTTCTCATGCATGTTTTCGATGTAGGAAGATGCCCTTGAACCTGGAGATTTGCGACCCATGCGATGGGTACCACGCAGTATTACTTTAAAGAGTCTGCGTTTGCTCACCCAACCTCACCAAACCTCTCAGCCCCAAGAGTGTCCACCCTTATGTCTCATCCAGCTGTGGATCTAGATATGGTCAATCCAGGTTGCATCACAGCCCCTGAACGCATTGTGTAAGAATTTCTCTCTCTTTCACTGTCTTTGTTTCATGGATTTTTCGAAGTAATTTATTTTTATAATGGGGTTTAGGTGCTTTTCACTGCTGTATTTATGCCGCTTTACACCCACTTGACACACTAACAGAGAGATATCAATACATAGGTTTTAAGATTATTACTAGTCAGATATATTCTTGTGCGGTGAATAGGGCGTGTTGAGTCCAGTTCTCTGAGCAAGGAGTAGGTCTTGTCTATTACATATTGGGTTTATGGAACGGTATCTGAGCTAATTTGAAACCCTTGTTTTATGTATCACCCCACCTCACCTTTCCCGTTAAGCAGCCATAGTGTGTTTTCTGCATGTGTGACTCTGTTCTGTTTTGTAATTCAGTTCAAGTGTAACGGTTTTTTCATTCCCTCTATAAGTGATACCTTATGAGAAGTGTCCTTTTCTGTGTGACTTATTTCACTTAGAATCGTCATACCTAAATCCACTCATCATGCTGCTACTAGCCTTATGACATTGATTTCATGGCTGAGTGATATTCCATTGTACATAAGGACCACAACTTCTTTATCCATTTTTCCCTTTCCTGGGATATAGAAGGTGGAATGAAGTGGAGGTCCTTGTCAACAGAGCAGCCCTAAACTTTGGGGTGCTTGTGTCTTGCTGATTTTTCATTTTCCCTATTTATACCCCCATGAGTGGAAGTGCCCTATGCTCTCTAAGCTGTGTTTTTTAGATGTTTCAGGACACACCGTACACTTCTCCAGAGTGGCTGTTGGCAATTTACATCCCGCCCATCAGTGTAGCAAGGCTCCCATTTCTCCATGGCCTGTCCTGCATTTCTGGTTTTGAGACTTTTTTCAGCATGGCCCTTTTGACCGATGGGTAGCGAGTCTTCTTTGTAGCCCTGATTTGCCTTTCCAGGTTGCTTGGTTGGCCAAAAAGGGCGTATGCGTTTTTTCCTGAATATATTCAGGAAAAAACGCATACGCCCTTTTTGGCCAAGGGCATCATTGTCAACGTTTTGCCGCTTTTCATGTGCTTTAAAGGCGATTCGAATCTACCTCCTGAAATCTGTTTCCTGCAATTCTGCCTTGATTTCAAATCCTCTTCTTTGCCTTCCCTCAATATATTTGTGGACGAGAGTTATCATTTATAACTCTGCAGGTTTGTGAATTGCAGTGCCCTGAAGCTCCATTTTACAACTCGCTTTTTTGGGAGCTGGCCGCAAAAGCGCAGGTTGGCTTCAGGCCCTGTTCTGGTTCCGGGGGGGAGGATGAGCCTGTGGTTAATTCTTCTTCCTGATGGGAAAATAGAGTGACCTGTGCCTGTCCCAACACCAAGAGCTAGTCTCTCCCTGGTTCCCCGTGTACCCGTTCATCCTTAGGACAAATTGCAACCTGTACGGAACAGGAGGTTAAAGGTGCTGATGCTCCAAGTAGGGAGATTGTTAGTAAAGCGGCTGGAATGGCGAACCCGGGCACAAGGAGAAGAGAAATGAGGTGCGTTTTAGAAACCTTTCCCCATCACATGGTGTACCATCATTTTGTTTTCTCATGCATGTTTTCGATGTAGGAAGATGCCCTTGAACCTGGAGATTTGCGACTCATGCGATGGGTACCACGCAGTATTACTTTAAAGGGTCTGTGTTTGCTCACCCAACCTCACCAAACCTCTCAGCCCCAAGAGTGTCCACCCTTATGTCTCATCCAGCTGTGGATCTAGATATGGTCAATCCAGGTTGCATCACAGCCCCTGAACGCATTGTGTAAGAATTTCTCTCTCTTTCAATGTCTTTGTTTCATGGGTTTTTCGAAGTAATTCATTTTTATAATGGGGTTTAGCTCCTTTTCACTGCTGTATTTATGCCGCTTTACACCCACTTGACACACTAACAGAGAGATATCAATACATAGGTTTTAAGATTATTACTAGTCAGATATATTCTTGTGCAGTGAATAGGGCGTGTTGAGTCCAGTTCTCTGAGCAAGGAGTAGGTCTTGTCTATTACATATTGGGTTTATGGAACGGTATCTGAGCTAATTTGAAACCCTTGTTTTATGTATCACCCCACCTCACCTTTCCCGTTAAGCAGCCATAGTGTGTTTTCTGCATGTGTGACTCTGTTCTGTTTTGTAATTCAGTTCAAGTGTAACGGTTTTTTCATTCCCTCTATAAGTGATACCTTATGAGAAGTGTCCTTTTCTGTGTGACTTATTTCACTTAGAATCGTCGTACCTAAATCCACTCATCATGCTGCTACTAGCCTTATGACATTGATTTCATGGCTGAGTGATATTCCATTGTACATAAGGACCACAACTTCTTTATCCATTTTTCTCTTTCCTGGGATATTGAAGGTGGAATGAAGTGGAGGTCCTTGTCAACAGAGCAGCCCTAAACTTTGGGGTGCTTGTGTCTTGCTGATTTTTCATTTTCCCAATTTATAACCCCATGAGTGGAAGTGCCCTATGCTCTCTAAGCTTTGCTTTTTAGACGTTTCAGGACTTACCGTACACTTCTCCAGAGTGGCTGTTGGCAATTTACATCCCGCCCATCAGTGTAGCAAGGCTCCCATTTCTCCATGGCCTTTCCTGTATTTCTGGTTTTGACACTTTTTTCAGCATGGCCCTTTTAACTGATGGGAAGCGAGACTTCTTTGTAGCGCTGATCTGCCTTTCCAGGTTGATTGGTTGGCCAAAAAGGGCGTATGCGTTTTTTCCTGAATATATTCAGGAAAAAACGCATACGCCCTTTTTGGCCAAGGGCATCATTGTCAACGTTTTGCCGCTTTTCATGTGCTTTAAAGGCGATTCGAATCTACCTCCTGAAATCTGTTTCCTGCAATTCTGCCTTGATTTCAAATCCTCTTCTTTGCCTTCCCTCAATATATTTGTGGACGAGAGTTATCATTTATAACTCTGCAGGTTTGTGAATTGCAGTGCCCTGAAGCTCCATTTTACAACTCGCTTTTTTGGGAGCTGGCCGCAAAAGCGCAGGATGGCTTCAGGCCCTGTTCTGGTTCCGGGGGGGAGGATGAGCCTGTGGTTAATTCTTCTTCCTGATGGGAAAATAGAGTGACCTGTGCCTGTCCCAACACCAAGAGCTAGTCTCTCCCTGGTTCCCCGTGTACCCGTTCATCCTCAGGACAAATTGCAACCTGTACGGAACAGGAGGTTAAAGGTGCTGATGCTCCAAGTAGGGAGATTGTTAGTAAAGCGGCTGGAATGGCGAACCCGGGCACAAGGAGAAGAGAAATGAGGTGCGTTTTAGAAACCTTTCCCCGTCACATGGTGTACCATCTTTTTGTTTTCTCATGCATGTTTTCGATGTAGGAAGATGCCCTTGAACCTGGAGATTTGCGACCCATGCGATGGGTACCACGCAGTATTACTTTAAAGAGTCTGCGTTTGCTCACCCAACCTCACCAAACCTCTCAGCCCCAAGAGTGTCCACCCTTATGTCTCATCCAGCTGTGGATCTAGATATGGTCAATCCAGGTTGCATCACAGCCCCTGAACGCATTGTGTAAGAATTTCTCTCTCTTTCACTGTCTTTGTTTCATGGATTTTTCGAAGTAATTTATTTTTATAATGGGGTTTAGGTGCTTTTCACTGCTGTATTTATGCCGCTTTACACCCACTTGACACACTAACAGAGAGATATCAATACATAGGTTTTAAGATTATTACTAGTCAGATATATTCTTGTGCGGTGAATAGGGCGTGTTGAGTCCAGTTCTCTGAGCAAGGAGTAGGTCTTGTCTATTACATATTGGGTTTATGGAACGGTATCTGAGCTAATTTGAAACCCTTGTTTTATGTATCACCCCACCTCACCTTTCCCGTTAAGCAGCCATAGTGTGTTTTCTGCATGTGTGACTCTGTTCTGTTTTGTAATTCAGTTCAAGTGTAACGGTTTTTTCATTCCCTCTATAAGTGATACCTTATGAGAAGTGTCCTTTTCTGTGTGACTTATTTCACTTAGAATCGTCATACCTAAATCCACTCATCATGCTGCTACTAGCCTTATGACATTGATTTCATGGCTGAGTGATATTCCATTGTACATAAGGACCACAACTTCTTTATCCATTTTTCCCTTTCCTGGGATATAGAAGGTGGAATGAAGTGGAGGTCCTTGTCAACAGAGCAGCCCTAAACTTTGGGGTGCTTGTGTCTTGCTGATTTTTCATTTTCCCTATTTATACCCCCATGAGTGGAAGTGCCCTATGCTCTCTAAGCTGTGTTTTTTAGATGTTTCAGGACACACCGTACACTTCTCCAGAGTGGCTGTTGGCAATTTACATCCCGCCCATCAGTGTAGCAAGGCTCCCATTTCTCCATGGCCTGTCCTGCATTTCTGGTTTTGAGACTTTTTTCAGCATGGCCCTTTTGACCGATGGGTAGCGAGTCTTCTTTGTAGCCCTGATTTGCCTTTCCAGGTTGCTTGGTTGGCCAAAAAGGGCGTATGCGTTTTTTCCTGAATATATTCAGGAAAAAACGCATACGCCCTTTTTGGCCAAGGGCATCATTGTCAACGTTTTGCCGCTTTTCATGTGCTTTAAAGGCGATTCGAATCTACCTCCTGAAATCTGTTTCCTGCAATTCTGCCTTGATTTCAAATCCTCTTCTTTGCCTTCCCTCAATATATTTGTGGACGAGAGTTATCATTTATAACTCTGCAGGTTTGTGAATTGCAGTGCCCTGAAGCTCCATTTTACAACTCGCTTTTTTGGGAGCTGGCCGCAAAAGCGCAGGTTGGCTTCAGGCCCTGTTCTGGTTCCGGGGGGGAGGATGAGCCTGTGGTTAATTCTTCTTCCTGATGGGAAAATAGAGTGACCTGTGCCTGTCCCAACACCAAGAGCTAGTCTCTCCCTGGTTCCCCGTGTACCCGTTCATCCTTAGGACAAATTGCAACCTGTACGGAACAGGAGGTTAAAGGTGCTGATGCTCCAAGTAGGGAGATTGTTAGTAAAGCGGCTGGAATGGCGAACCCGGGCACAAGGAGAAGAGAAATGAGGTGCGTTTTAGAAACCTTTCCCCATCACATGGTGTACCATCATTTTGTTTTCTCATGCATGTTTTCGATGTAGGAAGATGCCCTTGAACCTGGAGATTTGCGACTCATGCGATGGGTACCACGCAGTATTACTTTAAAGGGTCTGTGTTTGCTCACCCAACCTCACCAAACCTCTCAGCCCCAAGAGTGTCCACCCTTATGTCTCATCCAGCTGTGGATCTAGATATGGTCAATCCAGGTTGCATCACAGCCCCTGAACGCATTGTGTAAGAATTTCTCTCTCTTTCAATGTCTTTGTTTCATGGGTTTTTCGAAGTAATTCATTTTTATAATGGGGTTTAGCTGCTTTTCACTGCTGTATTTATGCCGCTTTACACCCACTTGACACACTAACAGAGAGATATCAATACATAGGTTTTAAGATTATTACTAGTCAGATATATTCTTGTGCGGTGAATAGGGCGTGTTGAGTCCAGTTCTCTGAGCAAGGAGTAGGTCTTGTCTATTACATATTGGGTTTATGGAACGGTATCTGAGCTAATTTGAAACCCTTGTTTTATGTATCACCCCACCTCACCTTTCCCGTTAAGCAGCCATAGTGTGTTTTCTGCATGTGTGACTCTGTTCTGTTTTGTAATTCAGTTCAAGTGTAACGGTTTTTTCATTCCCTCTATAAGTGATACCTTATGAGAAGTGTCCTTTTCTGTGTGACTTATTTCACTTAGAATCGTCGTACCTAAATCCACTCATCATGCTGCTACTAGCCTTATGACATTGATTTCATGGCTGAGTGATATTCCATTGTACATAAGGACCACAACTTCTTTATCCATTTTTCTCTTTCCTGGGATATTGAAGGTGGAATGAAGTGGAGGTCCTTGTCAACAGAGCAGCCCTAAACTTTGGGGTGCTTGTGTCTTGCTGATTTTTCATTTTCCCAATTTATAACCCCATGAGTGGAAGTGCCCTATGCTCTCTAAGCTTTGCTTTTTAGACGTTTCAGGACTTACCGTACACTTCTCCAGAGTGGCTGTTGGCAATTTACATCCCGCCCATCAGTGTAGCAAGGCTCCCATTTCTCCATGGCCTTTCCTGTATTTCTGGTTTTGACACTTTTTTCAGCATGGCCCTTTTAACTGATGGGAAGCGAGACTTCTTTGTAGCGCTGATCTGCCTTTCCAGGTTGCTTGGTTGGCCAAAAAGGGCGTATGCGTTTTTTCCTGAATATATTCAGGAAAAAACGCATACGCCCTTTTTGGCCAAGGGCATCATTGTCAACGTTTTGCCGCTTTTCATGTGCTTTAAAGGCGATTCGAATCTACCTCCTGAAATCTGTTTCCTGCAATTCTGCCTTGATTTCAAATCCTCTTCTTTGCCTTCCCTCAATATATTTGTGGACGAGAGTTATCATTTATAACTCTGCAGGTTTGTGAATTGCAGTGCCCTGAAGCTCCATTTTACAACTCGCTTTTTTGGGAGCTGGCCGCAAAAGCGCAGGATGGCTTCAGGCCCTGTTCTGGTTCCGGGGGGGAGGATGAGCCTGTGGTTAATTCTTCTTCCTGATGGGAAAATAGAGTGACCTGTGCCTGTCCCAACACCAAGAGCTAGTCTCTCACTGGTTCCCCGTGTACCCGTTCATCCTCAGGACAAATTGCAACCTGTACGGAACAGGAGGTTAAAGGTGCTGATGCTCCAAGTAGGGAGATTGTTAGTAAAGCGGCTGGAATGGCGAACCCGGGCACAAGGAGAAGAGAAATGAGGTGCGTTTTAGAAACCTTTCCCCGTCACATGGTGTACCATCTTTTTGTTTTCTCATGCATGTTTTCGATGTAGGAAGTTGCCCTTGAACCTGGAGATTTGCGACCCATGCGATGGGTACCACGCAGTATTACTTTAAAGAGTCTGCGTTTGCTCACCCAACCTCACCAAACCTCTCAGCCCCAAGAGTGTCCACCCTTATGTCTCATCCAGCTGTGGATCTAGATATGGTCAATCCAGGTTGCATCACAGCCCCTGAACGCATTGTGTAAGAATTTCTCTCTCTTTCACTGTCTTTGTTTCATGGATTTTTCGAAGTAATTTATTTTTATAATGGGGTTTAGCTGCTTTTCACTGCTGTATTTATGCCGCTTTACACCCACTTGACACACTAACAGAGAGATATCAATACATAGGTTTTAAGATTATTACTAGTCAGATATATTCTTGTGCGGTGAATAGGGCGTGTTGAGTCCAGTTCTCTGAGCAAGGAGTAGGTCTTGTCTATTACATATTGGGTTTATGGAACGGTATCTGAGCTAATTTGAAACCCTTGTTTTATGTATCACCCCACCTCACCTTTCCCGTTAAGCAGCCATAGTGTGTTTTCTGCATGTGTGACTCTGTTCTGTTTTGTAATTCAGTTCAAGTGTAACGGTTTTTTCATTCCCTCTATAAGTGATACCTTATGAGAAGTGTCCTTTTCTGTGTGACTTATTTCACTTAGAATCGTCATACCTAAATCCACTCATCATGCTGCTACTAGCCTTATGACATTGATTTCATGGCTGAGTGATATTCCATTGTACATAAGGACCACAACTTCTTTATCCATTTTTCTCTTTCCTGGGATATTGAAGGTGGAATGAAGTGGAGGTCCTTGTCAACAGAGCAGCCCTAAACTTTGGGGTGCTTGTGTCTTGCTGATTTTTCATTTTCCCAATTTATAACCCCATGAGTGGAAGTGCCCTATGCTCTCTAAGCTTTGCTTTTTAGACGTTTCAGGACTTACCGTACACTTCTCCAGAGTGGCTGTTGGCAATTTACATCCCGCCCATCAGTGTAGCAAGTCTCCCATTTCTCCATGGCCTTTCCTGTATTTCTGGTTTTGACACTTTTTTCAGCATGGCCCTTTTAACTGATGGGAAGCGAGACTTCTTTGTAGCGCTGATCTGCCTTTCCAGGTTGCTTGGTTGGCCAAAAAGGGCGTATGCGTTTTTTCCTGAATATATTCAGGAAAAAACGCATACGCCCTTTTTGGCCAAGGGCATCATTGTCAACGTTTTGCCGCTTTTCATGTGCTTTAAAGGCGATTCGAATCTACCTCCTGAAATCTGTTTCCTGCAATTCTGCCTTGATTTCAAATCCTCTTCTTTGCCTTCCCTCAATATATTTGTGGACGAGAGTTATCATTTATAACTCTGCAGGTTTGTGAATTGCAGTGCCCTGAAGCTCCATTTTACAACTCGCTTTTTTGGGAGCTGGCCGCAAAAGCGCAGGATGGCTTCAGGCCCTGTTCTGGTTCCGGGGGGGAGGATGAGCCTGTGGTTAATTCTTCTTCCTGATGGGAAAATAGAGTGACCTGTGCCTGTCCCAACACCAAGAGCTAGTCTCTCACTGGTTCCCCGTGTACCCGTTCATCCTCAGGACAAATTGCAACCTGTACGGAACAGGAGGTTAAAGGTGCTGATGCTCCAAGTAGGGAGATTGTTAGTAAAGCGGCTGGAATGGCGAACCCGGGCACAAGGAGAAGAGAAATGAGGTGCGTTTTAGAAACCTTTCCCCGTCACATGGTGTACCATCTTTTTGTTTTCTCATGCATGTTTTCGATGTAGGAAGATGCCCTTGAACCTGGAGATTTGCGACCCATGCGATGGGTACCACGCAGTATTACTTTAAAGAGTCTGCGTTTGCTCACCCAACCTCACCAAACCTCTCAGCCCCAAGAGTGTCCACCCTTATGTCTCATCCAGCTGTGGATCTAGATATGGTCAATCCAGGTTGCATCACAGCCCCTGAACGCATTGTGTAAGAATTTCTCTCTCTTTCACTGTCTTTGTTTCATGGATTTTTCGAAGTAATTTATTTTTATAATGGGGTTTAGCTGCTTTTCACTGCTGTATTTATGCCACTTTACACCCACTTGACACACTAACAGAGAGATATCAATACATAGGTTTTAAGATTATTACTAGTCAGATATATTCTTGTGCGGTGAATAGGGCGTGTTGAGTCCAGTTCTCTGAGCAAGGAGTAGGTCTTGTCTATTACATATTGGGTTTATGGAACGGTATCTGAGCTAATTTGAAACCCTTGTTTTATGTATCACCCCACCTCACCTTTCCCGTTAAGCAGCCATAGTGTGTTTTCTGCATGTGTGACTCTGTTCTGTTTTGTAATTCAGTTCAAGTGTAACGGTTTTTTCATTCCCTCTATAAGTGATACCTTATGAGAAGTGTCCTTTTCTGTGTGACTTATTTCACTTAGAATCGTCATACCTAAATCCACTCATCATGCTGCTACTAGCCTTATGACATTGATTTCATGGCTGAGTGATATTCCATTGTACATAAGGACCACAACTTCTTTATCCATTTTTCCCTTTCCTGGGATATAGAAGGTGGAATGAAGTGGAGGTCCTTGTCAACAGAGCAGCCCTAAACTTTGGGGTGCTTGTGTCTTGCTGATTTTTCATTTTCCCAATTTATACCCCCATGAGTGGAAGTGCCCTATGCTCTCTAAGCTGTGATTTTTAGATGTTTCAGGACACACCGTACACTTCTCCAGAGTGGCTGTTGGCAATTTACATCCCGCCCATCAGTGTAGCAAGGCTCCCATTTCTCCATGGCCTGTCCTGCATTTCTGGTTTTGAGACTTTTTTCAGCATGGCCCTTTTGACCGATGGGTAGCGAGTCTTCTTTGTAGCCCTGATTTGCCTTTCCAGGTTGCTTGGTTGGCCAAAAAGGGCGTATGCGTTTTTTCCTGAATATATTCAGGAAAAAACGCATACGCCCTTTTTGGCCAAGGGCATCATTGTCAACGTTTTGCCGCTTTTCATGTGCTTTAAAGGCGATTCGAATCTACCTCCTGAAATCTGTTTCCTGCAATTCTGCCTTGATTTCAAATCCTCTTCTTTGCCTTCCCTCAATATATTTGTGGACGAGAGTTATCATTTATAACTCTGCAGGTTTGTGAATTGCAGTGCCCTGAAGCTCCATTTTACAACTCGCTTTTTTGGGAGCTGGCCGCAAAAGCGCAGGTTGGCTTCAGGCCCTGTTCTGGTTCCGGGGGGGAGGATGAGCCTGTGGTTAATTCTTCTTCCTGATGGGAAAATAGAGTGACCTGTGCCTGTCCCAACACCAAGAGCTAGTCTCTCACTGGTTCTCCCGTTCATTCTCAGGACAAATTGCAACCTGTACGGAACAGGAGGTTAAAGGTGCTGATGCTCCAAGTAGGGAGATTGTTAGTAAAGCGGCTGGAATGGCGAACCCGGGCACAAGGAGAAGAGAAATGAGGTGCGTTTTAGAAACCTTTCCCCATCACATGGTGTACCATCATTTTGTTTTCTCATGCATGTTTTCGATGTAGGAAGATGCCCTTGAACCTGGAGATTTGCGACTCATGCGATGGGTACCACGCAGTATTACTTTAAAGGGTCTGTGTTTGCTCACCCAACCTCACCAAACCTCTCAGCCCCAAGAGTGTCCACCCTTATGTCTCATCCAGCTGTGGATCTAGATATGGTCAATCCAGGTTGCATCACAGCCCCTGAACGCATTGTGTAAGAATTTCTCTCTCTTTCAATGTCTTTGTTTCATGGGTTTTTCGAAGTAATTCATTTTTATAATGGGGTTTAGCTGCTTTTCACTGCTGTATTTATGCCGCTTTACACCCACTTGACACACTAACAGAGAGATATCAATACATAGGTTTTAAGATTATGACTAGTCAGATATATTCTTGTGCGGTGAATAGGGCGTGTTGAGTCCAGTTCTCTGAGCAAGGAGTAGGTCTTGTCTATTACATATTGGGTTTATGGAACGGTATCTGAGCTAATTTGAAACCCTTGTTTTATGTATCACCCCACCTCACCTTTCCCGTTAAGCAGCCATAGTGTGTTTTCTGCATGTGTGACTCTGTTCTGTTTTGTAATTCAGTTCAAGTGTAACGGTTTTTTCATTCCCTCTATAAGTGATACCTTATGAGAAGTGTCCTTTTCTGTGTGACTTATTTCACTTAGAATCGTCGTACCTAAATCCACTCATCATGCTGCTACTAGCCTTATGACATTGATTTCATGGCTGAGTGATATTCCATTGTACATAAGGACCACAACTTCTTTATCCATTTTTCTCTTTCCTGGGATATTGAAGGTGGAATGAAGTGGAGGTCCTTGTCAACAGAGCAGCCCTAAACTTTGGGGTGCTTGTGTCTTGCTGATTTTTCATTTTCTCAATTTATACCCCCATGAGTGGAAGTGCCCTATGCTCTCTAAGCTTTGCTTTTTAGACGTTTCAGGACTTACCGTACACTTCTCCAGAGTGGCTGTTGGCAATTTACATCCCGCCCATCAGTGTAGCACGGCTCCCATTTCTCCATGGCCTTTCCTGTATTTCTGGTTTTGACACTTTTTTCAGCATGGCCCTTTTAACCGATGGGAAGCGAGACTTCTTTGTAGCGCTGATCTGCCTTTCCAGGTTGCTTGGTTGGCCAAAAAGGGCGTATGCGTTTTTTCCTGAATATATTCAGGAAAAAACGCATACGCCCTTTTTGGCCAAGGGCATCATTGTCAACGTTTTGCCGCTTTTCATGTGCTTTAAAGGCGATTCGAATCTACCTCCTGAAATCTGTTTCCTGCAATTCTGCCTTGATTTCAAATCCTCTTCTTTGCCTTCCCTCAATATATTTGTGGACGAGAGTTATCATTTATAACTCTGCAGGTTTGTGAATTGCAGTGCCCTGAAGCTCCATTTTACAACTCGCTTTTTTGGGAGCTGGCCGCAAAAGCGCAGGATGGCTTCAGGCCCTGTTCTGGTTCCGGGGGGGAGGATGAGCCTGTGGTTAATTCTTCTTCCTGATGGGAAAATAGAGTGACCTGTGCCTGTCCCAACACCAAGAGCTAGTCTCTCACTGGTTCCCCGTGTACCCGTTCATCCTCAGGACAAATTGCAACCTGTACGGAACAGGAGGTTAAAGGTGCTGATGCTCCAAGTAGGGAGATTGTTAGTAAAGCGGCTGGAATGGCGAACCCGGGCACAAGGAGAAGAGAAATGAGGTGCGTTTTAGAAACCTTTCCCCGTCACATGGTGTACCATCTTTTTGTTTTCTCATGCATGTTTTCGATGTAGGAAGATGCCCTTGAACCTGGAGATTTGCGACCCATGCGATGGGTACCACGCAGTATTACTTTAAAGAGTCTGCGTTTGCTCACCCAACCTCACCAAACCTCTCAGCCCCAAGAGTGTCCACCCTTATGTCTCATCCAGCTGTGGATCTAGATATGGTCAATCCAGGTTGCATCACAGCCCCTGAACGCATTGTGTAAGAATTTCTCTCTCTTTCACTGTCTTTGTTTCATGGATTTTTCGAAGTAATTTATTTTTATAATGGGGTTTAGCTGCTTTTCACTGCTGTATTTATGCCGCTTTACACCCACTTGACACACTAACAGAGAGATATCAATACATAGGTTTTAAGATTATTACTAGTCAGATATATTCTTGTGCGGTGAATAGGGCGTGTTGAGTCCAGTTCTCTGAGCAAGGAGTAGGTCTTGTCTATTACATATTGGGTTTATGGAACGGTATCTGAGCTAATTTGAAACCCTTGTTTTATGTATCACCCCACCTCACCTTTCCCGTTAAGCAGCCATAGTGTGTTTTCTGCATGTGTGACTCTGTTCTGTTTTGTAATTCAGTTCAAGTGTAACGGTTTTTTCATTCCCTCTATAAGTGATACCTTATGAGAAGTGTCCTTTTCTGTGTGACTTATTTCACTTAGAATCGTCATACCTAAATCCACTCATCATGCTGCTACTAGCCTTATGACATTGATTTCATGGCTGAGTGATATTCCATTGTACATAAGGACCACAACTTCTTTATCCATTTTTCCCTTTCCTGGGATATAGAAGGTGGAATGAAGTGGAGGTCCTTGTCAACAGAGCAGCCCTAAACTTTGGGGTGCTTGTGTCTTGCTGATTTTTCATTTTCCCTATTTATACCCCCATGAGTGGAAGTGCCCTATGCTCTCTAAGCTGTGTTTTTTAGATGTTTCAGGACACACCGTACACTTCTCCAGAGTGGCTGTTGGCAATTTACATCCCGCCCATCAGTGTAGCAAGGCTCCCATTTCTCCATGGCCTGTCCTGCATTTCTGGTTTTGAGACTTTTTTCAGCATGGCCCTTTTGACCGATGGGTAGCGAGTCTTCTTTGTAGCCCTGATTTGCCTTTCCAGGTTGCTTGGTTGGCCAAAAAGGGCGTATGCGTTTTTTCCTGAATATATTCAGGAAAAAACGCATACGCCCTTTTTGGCCAAGGGCATCATTGTCAACGTTTTGCCGCTTTTCATGTGCTTTAAAGGCGATTCGAATCTACCTCCTGAAATCTGTTTCCTGCAATTCTGCCTTGATTTCAAATCCTCTTCTTTGCCTTCCCTCAATATATTTGTGGACGAGAGTTATCATTTATAACTCTGCAGGTTTGTGAATTGCAGTGCCCTGAAGCTCCATTTTACAACTCGCTTTTTTGGGAGCTGGCCGCAAAAGCGCAGGTTGGCTTCAGGCCCTGTTCTGGTTCCGGGGGGGAGGATGAGCCTGTGGTTAATTCTTCTTCCTGATGGGAAAATAGAGTGACCTGTGCCTGTCCCAACACCAAGAGCTAGTCTCTCACTGGTTCTCCCGTTCATTCTCAGGACAAATTGCAACCTGTACGGAACAGGAGGTTAAAGGTGCTGATGCTCCAAGTAGGGAGATTGTTAGTAAAGCGGCTGGAATGGCGAACCCGGGCACAAGGAGAAGAGAAATGAGGTGCGTTTTAGAAACCTTTCCCCATCACATGGTGTACCATCATTTTGTTTTCTCATGCATGTTTTCGATGTAGGAAGATGCCCTTGAACCTGGAGATTTGCGACTCATGCGATGGGTACCACGCAGTATTACTTTAAAGGGTCTGTGTTTGCTCACCCAACCTCACCAAACCTCTCAGCCCCAAGAGTGTCCACCCTTATGTCTCATCCAGCTGTGGATCTAGATATGGTCAATCCAGGTTGCATCACAGCCCCTGAACGCATTGTGTAAGAATTTCTCTCTCTTTCAATGTCTTTGTTTCATGGGTTTTTCGAAGTAATTCATTTTTATAATGGGGTTTAGCTGCTTTTCACTGCTGTATTTATGCCGCTTTACACCCACTTGACACACTAACAGAGAGATATCAATACATAGGTTTTAAGATTATTACTAGTCAGATATATTCTTGTGCGGTGAATAGGGCGTGTTGAGTCCAGTTCTCTGAGCAAGGAGTAGGTCTTGTCTATTACATATTGGGTTTATGGAACGGTATCTGAGCTAATTTGAAACCCTTGTTTTATGTATCACCCCACCTCACCTTTCCCGTTAAGCAGCCATAGTGTGTTTTCTGCATGTGTGACTCTGTTCTGTTTTGTAATTCAGTTCAAGTGTAACGGTTTTTTCATTCCCTCTATAAGTGATACCTTATGAGAAGTGTCCTTTTCTGTGTGACTTATTTCACTTAGAATCGTCGTACCTAAATCCACTCATCATGCTGCTACTAGCCTTATGACATTGATTTCATGGCTGAGTGATATTCCATTGTACATAAGGACCACAACTTCTTTATCCATTTTTCTCTTTCCTGGGATATTGAAGGTGGAATGAAGTGGAGGTCCTTGTCAACAGAGCAGCCCTAAACTTTGGGGTGCTTGTGTCTTGCTGATTTTTCATTTTCCCAATTTATACCCCCATGAGTGGAAGTGCCCTATGCTCTCTAAGCTGTGTTTTTTAGATGTTTCAGGACACACCGTACACTTCTCCAGAGTGGCTGTTGGCAATTTACATCCCACCCATCAGTATAGCAAGGCTCCCATTTCTCCATGGCCTGTCCCGCATTTCTGGTTTTGAGACTTTTTTCAGCATGGCCCTTTTGACCGATGGGTAGCGAGTCTTCTTTGTAGCGCTGATTTGCCTTTCCAGGTTGCTTGGTTGGCCAAAAAGGGCGTATGCGTTTTTTCCTGAATATATTCAGGAAAAAACGCATACGCCCTTTTTGGCCAAGGGCATCATTGTCAACGTTTTGCCGCTTTTCATGTGCTTTAAAGGCGATTCGAATCTACCTTCTGAAATCTGTTTCCTGCAATTCTGCCTTGATTTCAAATCCTCTTCTTTGCCTTCCCTCAATATATTTGTGGACGAGAGTTATCATTTATAACTCTGCAGGTTTGTGAATTGCAGTGCCCTGAAGCTCCTTTTTACAACTCGCTTTTTTGGGAGCTGGCCGCAAAAGCGCAGGATGGCTTCAGGCCCTGTTCTGGTTCCGGGGGGGAGGATGAGCCTGTGGTTAATTCTTCTTCCTGATGGGAAAATAGAGTGACCTGTGCCTGTCCCAACACCAAGAGCTAGTCTCTCACTGGTTCCCGGTCTACCCGTTCATCCTCAGGACAAATTGCAACCTGTACGGAACAGGAGGTTAAAGGTGCTGATGCTCCAAGTAGGGAGATTGTTAGTAAAGCGGCTGGAATGGCGAAACCAGGCACAAGGAGAAGAGAAATAAGGTGCGTTTTAGAAACCTTTCCCCATCACATGGTGTACCATCTTTTTGTTTTCTCATGCATGATTTCGATGTAGGAAGATGCCCTTGAACCTGGAGATTTGGGACCCATGCGATGGGTACCACGCAGTATTACTTTAAAGGGTCTGCGTTTGCTCACCCAACCTCACCAAACCTCTCAGCCCCAAGAGTGTCCACCCTTATGTCTGATCCAGCTGTGGGTCTAGATATGGTCAATCCAGGTTGCATCACAGCCCCTGAACGCATTGTGTAAGAATTTCTCTCTCTTTCACTGTCTTTGTTTCATGGGTTTTTCGAAGTAATTTATTTTTATAATGGGGTTTAGCTGCTTTTCACTGCTGTGTTTATGCCGCTTTACACCCACTTGACACACTAACAGAGAGATATCAATACGTAGGTTTTAAGATTATTACTAGTCAGATATATTCTTGTGCGGTGAATAGGGCATGTTGAGTCCAGTTCTCTGAGCAAGGAGTAGGTCTTGTCTATTACATATTGGGTTTATGGAACGGTATCTGAGCTAATTTGAAACCCTTGATTTATGTATCACCCCACCTCACCTTTCCCGTTAAGCAGCCATAGTGTGATTTCTGCATGTGTGACTCTGTTCTGTTTTGTAATTCAGTTCAAGTGTAACGCTTTTTACATTCCCTCTATAAGTGATACCTTATGAAAAGTGTCCTTTTCTGTGTGACTTATTTCACTTAGAATCGTCGTACCTAAATCCACTCATCATGCTGCTACTAGCCTTATGACATTGATTTCATGGCTGAGTGATATTCCATTGTACATAAGGACCACAACTTCTTTATCCATTTTTCTCTTTCCTGGGATATTGAAGGTGGAATGAAGTGGAGGTCCTTGTCAACAGAGCAGCCCTAAACTTTGGGGTGCTTGTGTCTTGCTGATTTTTCATTTTCCCAATTTATACCCCCATTAGTGGAAGTGCCCTATGCTCTCTAAGCTGTGTTTTTTAGATGTTTCAGGACACACCGTACACTTCTCCAGAGTGGCTGTTGGCAATTTACATCCCGCCCATCAGTGTAGCAAGGCTCCCATTTCTCCATGGCCTGTCCTGCATTTCTGGTTTTGAGACTTTTTTCAGCATGGCCCTTTTGACCGATGGGTAGCGAGTCTTCTTTGTAGCGCTGATTTGCCTTTCCAGGTTGCTTGGTTGGCCAAAAAGGGCGTATGCGTTTTTTCCTGAATATATTCAGGAAAAAACGCATACGCCCTTTTTGGCCAAGGGCATCATTGTCAACGTTTTGCCGCTTTTCATGTGCTTTAAAGGCGATTCGCATCTACCTTCTGAAATCTGTTTCCTGCAATTCTGCCTTGATTTCAAATCCTCTTCTTTGCCTTCCCTCAATATATTTGTGGACGAGAGTTATCATTTATAACTCTGCAGGTTTGTGAATTGCAGTGCCCTGAAGCTCCTTTTTACAACTCGCTTTTTTGGGAGCTGGCCGCAAAAGCGCATGATGGCTTCAGGCCCTGTTCTGGTTCCGGGGGGGAGGATGAGCCTGTGGTTAATTCTTCTTCCTGATGGGAAAATAGAGTGACCTGTGCCTGTCCCAACACCAAGAGCTAGTCTCTCACTGGTTCCCGGTCTACCCGTTCATCCTCAGGACAAATTGCAACCTGTACGGAACAGGAGGTTAAAGGTGCTGATGCTCCAAGTAGGGAGATTGTTAGTAAAGCGGCTGGAATGGCGAACCCGGGCACAAGGAGAAGAGAAATGAGGTGCGTTTTAGAAACCTTTCCCCATCACATGGTGTACCATCTTTTTGTTTTCTCATGCATGTTTTCGATGTAGGAAGATGCCCTTGAACCTGGAGATTTGGGACCCATGCGATGGGTACCACGCAGTATTACTTTAAAGGGTCTGCGTTTGCTCACCCAACCTCACCAAACCTCTCAGCCCCAAGAGTGTCCACCCTTATGTCTCATCCAGCTGTGGGTCTAGATATGGTCAATCCAGGTTGCATCACAGCCCCTGAACGCATTGTGTAAGAATTTCTCTCTCTTTCACTGTCTTTGTTTCATGGGTTTTTCGAAGTAATTTATTTTTATAATGGGGTTTAGCTGCTTTTCACTGCTGTGTTTATGCCGCTTTACACCCACTTGACACACTAACAGAGAGATATCAATACGTAGGTTTTAAGATTATTACTAGTCAGATATATTCTTGTGCGGTGAATAGGGCGTGTTGAGTCCAGTTCTCTGAGCAAGGAGTAGGTCTTGTCTATTACATATTGGGTTTATGGAATGGTATCTGAGCTAATTTGAAACCCTTGATTTATGTATCACCCCACCTCACCTTTCCCGTTAAGCAGCCATAGTGTGACTTCTGCATGTGTGACTCTGTTCTGTTTTGTAATTCAGTTCAAGTGTAACGCTTTTTACATTCCCTCTATAAGTGATACCTTATGAGAAGTGTCCTTTTCTGTGTGACTTATTTCACTTAGAATCGTCATACCTAAATCCACTCATCATGCTGCTACTAGCCTTATGACATTGATTTCATGGCTGAGTGATATTCCATTGTACATAAGGACCACAACTTCTTTATCCATTTTTCTCTTTCCTGGGATATTGAAGGTGGAATGAAGTGGAGGTCCTTGTCAACAGAGCAGCCCTAAACTTTGGGGTGCTTGTGTCTTGCTGATTTTTCATTTTCCCAATTTATACCCCCATGAGTGGAAGTGCCCTATGCTCTCTAAGCTGTGTTTTTTAGATGTTTCAGGACACACCGTACACTTCTCCAGAGTGGCTGTTGGCAATTTACATCCCACCCATCAGTGTAGCAAGGCTCCCATTTCTCCATGGCCTGTCCCGCATTTCTGGTTTTGAGACTTTTTTCAGCATGGCCCTTTTGACCGATGGGTAGCGAGTCTTCTTTGTAGCGCTGATTTGCCTTTCCAGGTTGTTTGGTTGGCCAAAAAGGGCGTATGCGTTTTTTCCTGAATATATTCAGGAAAAAACGCATACGCCCTTTTTGGCCAAGGGCATCATTGTCAACGTTTTGCCGCTTTTCATGTGCTTTAAAGGCGATTCGAATCTACCTCCTGAAATCTGTTTCCTGCAATTCTGCCTTGAATTCAAATCCTCTTCTTTGCCTTCCCTCAATATATTTGTGGACGAGAGTTATCATTTATAACTCTGCAGGTTTGTGAATTGCAGTGCCCTGAAGCTCCTTTTTACAACTCGCTTTTTTGGGAGCTGGCCGCAAAAGCGCATGATGGCTTCAGGCCCTGTTCTGGTTCTGGGGGGGAGGATGAGCCTGTGGTTAATTCTTCTTCCTGATGGGAAAATAGAGTGACCTGTGCCTGTCCCAACACCAAGAGCTAGTCTCTCACTGGTTCCCGGTCTACCCGTTCATCCTCAGGACAAATTGCAACCTGTACGGAACAGGAGGTTAAAGGTGCTGATGCTCCAAGTAGGGAGATTGTTAGTTAAGCGGCTGGAATGGCGAACCCGGGCACAAGGAGAAGAGAAATGAGGTGCGTTTTAGAAACCTTTCCCCATCACATGGTGTACCATCTTTTTGTTTTCTCATGCATGTTTTCGATGTAGGAAGATGCCCTTGAACCTGGAGATTTGGGACCCATGCGATGGGTACCACGCAGTATTACTTTAAAGGGTCTGCGTTTGCTCACCCAACCTCACCAAACCTCTCAGCCCCAAGAGTGTCCACCCTTATGTCTCATCCAGCTGTGGGTCTAGATATGGTCAATCCAGGTTGCATCACAGCCCCTGAACGCATTGTGTAAGAATTTCTCTCTCTTTCACTGTCTTTGTTTCATGGGTTTTTCGAAGTAATTTATTTTTATAATGGGGTTTAGCTGCTTTTCACTGCTGTGTTTATGCCGCTTTACACCCACTTGACACACTAACAGAGAGATATCAATACGTAGGTTTTAAGATTATTACTAGTCAGATATATTCTTGTGCGGTGAATAGGGCGTGTTGAGTCCAGTTCTCTGAGCAAGGAGTAGGTCTTGTCTATTACATATTGGGTTTATGGAACGGTATCTGAGCTAATTTGAAACCCTTGATTTATGTATCACCCCACCTCACCTTTCCCGTTAAGCAGCCATAGTGTGATTTCTGCATGTGTGACTCTGTTCTGTTTTGTAATTCAGTTCAAGTGTAACGCTTTTTACATTCCCTCTATAAGTGATACCTTATGAGAAGTGTCCTTTTCTGTGTGACTTATTTCACTTAGAATCGTCGTACCTAAATCCACTCATCATGCTGCTACTAGCCTTATGACATTGATTTCATGGCTGAGTGATATTCCATTGTACATAAGGACCACAACTTCTTTATCCATTTTTCTCTTTCCTGGGATATTGAAGGTGGAATGAAGTGGAGGTCCTTGTCAACAGAGCAGCCCTAAACTTTGGGGTGCTTGTGTCTTGCTGATTTTTCATTTTCCCAATTTATACCCCCATGAGTGGAAGTGCCCTATGCTCTCTAAGCTGTGTTTTTTAGATGTTTCAGGACACACCGTACACTTCTCCAGAGTGGCTGTTGGCAATTTACATCCCACCCATCAGTATAGCAAGGCTCCCATTTCTCCATGGCCTGTCCCGCATTTCTGGTTTTGAGACTTTTTTCAGCATGGCCCTTTTGACCGATGGGTAGCGAGTCTTCTTTGTAGCGCTGATTTGCCTTTCCAGGTTGCTTGGTTGGCCAAAAAGGGCGTATGCGTTTTTTCCTGAATATATTCAGGAAAAAACGCATACGCCCTTTTTGGCCAAGGGCATCATTGTCAACGTTTTGCCGCTTTTCATGTGCTTTAAAGGCGATTCGAATCTACCTTCTGAAATCTGTTTCCTGCAATTCTGCCTTGATTTCAAATCCTCTTCTTTGCCTTCCCTCAATATATTTGTGGACGAGAGTTATCATTTATAACTCTGCAGGTTTGTGAATTGCAGTGCCCTGAAGCTCCTTTTTACAACTCGCTTTTTTGGGAGCTGGCCGCAAAAGCGCAGGATGGCTTCAGGCCCTGTTCTGGTTCCGGGGGGGAGGATGAGCCTGTGGTTAATTCTTCTTCCTGATGGGAAAATAGAGTGACCTGTGCCTGTCCCAACACCAAGAGCTAGTCTCTCACTGGTTCCCGGTCTACCCGTTCATCCTCAGGACAAATTGCAACCTGTACGGAACAGGAGGTTAAAGGTGCTGATGCTCCAAGTAGGGAGATTGTTAGTAAAGCGGCTGGAATGGCGAAACCAGGCACAAGGAGAAGAGAAATAAGGTGCGTTTTAGAAACCTTTCCCCATCACATGGTGTACCATCTTTTTGTTTTCTCATGCATGATTTCGATGTAGGAAGATGCCCTTGAACCTGGAGATTTGGGACCCATGCGATGGGTACCACGCAGTATTACTTTAAAGGGTCTGCGTTTGCTCACCCAACCTCACCAAACCTCTCAGCCCCAAGAGTGTCCACCCTTATGTCTGATCCAGCTGTGGGTCTAGATATGGTCAATCCAGGTTGCATCACAGCCCCTGAACGCATTGTGTAAGAATTTCTCTCTCTTTCACTGTCTTTGTTTCATGGGTTTTTCGAAGTAATTTATTTTTATAATGGGGTTTAGCTGCTTTTCACTGCTGTGTTTATGCCGCTTTACACCCACTTGACACACTAACAGAGAGATATCAATACGTAGGTTTTAAGATTATTACTAGTCAGATATATTCTTGTGCGGTGAATAGGGCATGTTGAGTCCAGTTCTCTGAGCAAGGAGTAGGTCTTGTCTATTACATATTGGGTTTATGGAACGGTATCTGAGCTAATTTGAAACCCTTGATTTATGTATCACCCCACCTCACCTTTCCCGTTAAGCAGCCATAGTGTGATTTCTGCATGTGTGACTCTGTTCTGTTTTGTAATTCAGTTCAAGTGTAACGCTTTTTACATTCCCTCTATAAGTGATACCTTATGAAAAGTGTCCTTTTCTGTGTGACTTATTTCACTTAGAATCGTCGTACCTAAATCCACTCATCATGCTGCTACTAGCCTTATGACATTGATTTCATGGCTGAGTGATATTCCATTGTACATAAGGACCACAACTTCTTTATCCATTTTTCTCTTTCCTGGGATATTGAAGGTGGAATGAAGTGGAGGTCCTTGTCAACAGAGCAGCCCTAAACTTTGGGGTGCTTGTGTCTTGCTGATTTTTCATTTTCCCAATTTATACCCCCATGAGTGGAAGTGCCCTATGCTCTCTAAGCTGTGTTTTTTAGATGTTTCAGGACACACCGTACACTTCTCCAGAGTGGCTGTTGGCAATTTACATCCCGCCCATCAGTGTAGCAAGGCTCCCATTTCTCCATGGCCTGTCCTGCATTTCTGGTTTTGAGACTTTTTTCAGCATGGCCCTTTTGACCGATGGGTAGCGAGTCTTCTTTGTAGCGCTGATTTGCCTTTCCAGGTTGCTTGGTTGGCCAAAAAGGGCGTATGCGTTTTTTCCTGAATATATTCAGGAAAAAACGCATACGCCCTTTTTGGCCAAGGGCATCATTGTCAACGTTTTGCCGCTTTTCATGTGCTTTAAAGGCGATTCGCATCTACCTTCTGAAATCTGTTTCCTGCAATTCTGCCTTGATTTCAAATCCTCTTCTTTGCCTTCCCTCAATATATTTGTGGACGAGAGTTATCATTTATAACTCTGCAGGTTTGTGAATTGCAGTGCCCTGAAGCTCCTTTTTACAACTCGCTTTTTTGGGAGCTGGCCGCAAAAGCGCATGATGGCTTCAGGCCCTGTTCTGGTTCCGGGGGGGAGGATGAGCCTGTGGTTAATTCTTCTTCCTGATGGGAAAATAGAGTGACCTGTGCCTGTCCCAACACCAAGAGCTAGTCTCTCACTGGTTCCCGGTCTACCCGTTCATCCTCAGGACAAATTGCAACCTGTACGGAACAGGAGGTTAAAGGTGCTGATGCTCCAAGTAGGGAGATTGTTAGTAAAGCGGCTGGAATGGCGAACCCGGGCACAAGGAGAAGAGAAATGAGGTGCGTTTTAGAAACCTTTCCCCATCACATGGTGTACCATCTTTTTGTTTTCTCATGCATGTTTTCGATGTAGGAAGATGCCCTTGAACCTGGAGATTTGGGACCCATGCGATGGGTACCACGCAGTATTACTTTAAAGGGTCTGCGTTTGCTCACCCAACCTCACCAAACCTCTCAGCCCCAAGAGTGTCCACCCTTATGTCTCATCCAGCTGTGGGTCTAGATATGGTCAATCCAGGTTGCATCACAGCCCCTGAACGCATTGTGTAAGAATTTCTCTCTCTTTCACTGTCTTTGTTTCATGGGTTTTTCGAAGTAATTTATTTTTATAATGGGGTTTAGCTGCTTTTCACTGCTGTGTTTATGCCGCTTTACACCCACTTGACACACTAACAGAGAGATATCAATACGTAGGTTTTAAGATTATTACTAGTCAGATATATTCTTGTGCGGTGAATAGGGCGTGTTGAGTCCAGTTCTCTGAGCAAGGAGTAGGTCTTGTCTATTACATATTGGGTTTATGGAATGGTATCTGAGCTAATTTGAAACCCTTGATTTATGTATCACCCCACCTCACCTTTCCCGTTAAGCAGCCATAGTGTGACTTCTGCATGTGTGACTCTGTTCTGTTTTGTAATTCAGTTCAAGTGTAACGCTTTTTACATTCCCTCTATAAGTGATACCTTATGAGAAGTGTCCTTTTCTGTGTGACTTATTTCACTTAGAATCGTCATACCTAAATCCACTCATCATGCTGCTACTAGCCTTATGACATTGATTTCATGGCTGAGTGATATTCCATTGTACATAAGGACCACAACTTCTTTATCCATTTTTCTCTTTCCTGGGATATTGAAGGTGGAATGAAGTGGAGGTCCTTGTCAACAGAGCAGCCCTAAACTTTGGGGTGCTTGTGTCTTGCTGATTTTTCATTTTCCCAATTTATACCCCCATGAGTGGAAGTGCCCTATGCTCTCTAAGCTGTGTTTTTTAGATGTTTCAGGACACACCGTACACTTCTCCAGAGTGGCTGTTGGCAATTTACATCCCACCCATCAGTGTAGCAAGGCTCCCATTTCTCCATGGCCTGTCCCGCATTTCTGGTTTTGAGACTTTTTTCAGCATGGCCCTTTTGACCGATGGGTAGCGAGTCTTCTTTGTAGCGCTGATTTGCCTTTCCAGGTTGTTTGGTTGGCCAAAAAGGGCGTATGCGTTTTTTCCTGAATATATTCAGGAAAAAACGCATACGCCCTTTTTGGCCAAGGGCATCATTGTCAACGTTTTGCCGCTTTTCATGTGCTTTAAAGGCGATTCGAATCTACCTCCTGAAATCTGTTTCCTGCAATTCTGCCTTGAATTCAAATCCTCTTCTTTGCCTTCCCTCAATATATTTGTGGACGAGAGTTATCATTTATAACTCTGCAGGTTTGTGAATTGCAGTGCCCTGAAGCTCCTTTTTACAACTCGCTTTTTTGGGAGCTGGCCGCAAAAGCGCATGATGGCTTCAGGCCCTGTTCTGGTTCTGGGGGGGAGGATGAGCCTGTGGTTAATTCTTCTTCCTGATGGGAAAATAGAGTGACCTGTGCCTGTCCCAACACCAAGAGCTAGTCTCTCACTGGTTCCCGGTCTACCCGTTCATCCTCAGGACAAATTGCAACCTGTACGGAACAGGAGGTTAAAGGTGCTGATGCTCCAAGTAGGGAGATTGTTAGTTAAGCGGCTGGAATGGCGAACCCGGGCACAAGGAGAAGAGAAATGAGGTGCGTTTTAGAAACCTTTCCCCATCACATGGTGTACCATCTTTTTGTTTTCTCATGCATGTTTTCGATGTAGGAAGATGCCCTTGAACCTGGAGATTTGGGACCCATGCGATGGGTACCACGCAGTATTACTTTAAAGGGTCTGCGTTTGCTCACCCAACCTCACCAAACCTCTCAGCCCCAAGAGTGTCCACCCTTATGTCTCATCCAGCTGTGGGTCTAGATATGGTCAATCCAGGTTGCATCACAGCCCCTGAACGCATTGTGTAAGAATTTCTCTCTCTTTCACTGTCTTTGTTTCATGGGTTTTTCGAAGTAATTTATTTTTATAATGGGGTTTAGCTGCTTTTCACTGCTGTGTTTATGCCGCTTTACACCCACTTGACACACTAACAGAGAGATATCAATACGTAGGTTTTAAGATTATTACTAGTCAGATATATTCTTGTGCGGTGAATAGGGCGTGTTGAGTCCAGTTCTCTGAGCAAGGAGTAGGTCTTGTCTATTACATATTGGGTTTATGGAATGGTATCTGAGCTAATTTGAAACCCTTGATTTATGTATCACCCCACCTCACCTTTCCCGTTAAGCAGCCATAGTGTGATTTCTGCATGTGTGACTCTGTTCTGTTTTGTAATTCAGTTCAAGTGTAACGCTTTTTACATTCCCTCTATAAGTGATACCTTATGAGAAGTGTCCTTTTCTGTGTGACTTATTTCACTTAGAATCGTCGTACCTAAATCCACTCATCATGCTGCTACTAGCCTTATGACATTGATTTCATGGCTGAGTGATATTCCATTGTACATAAGGACCACAACTTCTTTATCCATTTTTCTCTTTCCTGGGATATTGAAGGTGGAATGAAGTGGAGGTCCTTGTCAACAGAGCAGCCCTAAACTTTGGGGTGCTTGTGTCTTGCTGATTTTTCATTTTCCCAATTTATACCCCCATGAGTGGAAGTGCCCTATGCTCTCTAAGCTGTGTTTTTTAGATGTTTCAGGACACACCGTACACTTCTCCAGAGTGGCTGTTGGCAATTTACATCCCACCCATCAGTATAGCAAGGCTCCCATTTCTCCATGGCCTGTCCCGCATTTCTGGTTTTGAGACTTTTTTCAGCATGGCCCTTTTGACCGATGGGTAGCGAGTCTTCTTTGTAGCGCTGATTTGCCTTTCCAGGTTGCTTGGTTGGCCAAAAAGGGCGTATGCGTTTTTTCCTGAATATATTCAGGAAAAAACGCATACGCCCTTTTTGGCCAAGGGCATCATTGTCAACGTTTTGCCGCTTTTCATGTGCTTTAAAGGCGATTCGAATCTACCTTCTGAAATCTGTTTCCTGCAATTCTGCCTTGATTTCAAATCCTCTTCTTTGCCTTCCCTCAATATATTTGTGGACGAGAGTTATCATTTATAACTCTGCAGGTTTGTGAATTGCAGTGCCCTGAAGCTCCTTTTTACAACTCGCTTTTTTGGGAGCTGGCCGCAAAAGCGCAGGATGGCTTCAGGCCCTGTTCTGGTTCCGGGGGGGAGGATGAGCCTGTGGTTAATTCTTCTTCCTGATGGGAAAATAGAGTGACCTGTGCCTGTCCCAACACCAAGAGCTAGTCTCTCACTGGTTCCCGGTCTACCCGTTCATCCTCAGGACAAATTGCAACCTGTACGGAACAGGAGGTTAAAGGTGCTGATGCTCCAAGTAGGGAGATTGTTAGTAAAGCGGCTGGAATGGCGAAACCAGGCACAAGGAGAAGAGAAATAAGGTGCGTTTTAGAAACCTTTCCCCATCACATGGTGTACCATCTTTTTGTTTTCTCATGCATGATTTCGATGTAGGAAGATGCCCTTGAACCTGGAGATTTGGGACCCATGCGATGGGTACCACGCAGTATTACTTTAAAGGGTCTGCGTTTGCTCACCCAACCTCACCAAACCTCTCAGCCCCAAGAGTGTCCACCCTTATGTCTGATCCAGCTGTGGGTCTAGATATGGTCAATCCAGGTTGCATCACAGCCCCTGAACGCATTGTGTAAGAATTTCTCTCTCTTTCACTGTCTTTGTTTCATGGGTTTTTCGAAGTAATTTATTTTTATAATGGGGTTTAGCTGCTTTTCACTGCTGTGTTTATGCCGCTTTACACCCACTTGACACACTAACAGAGAGATATCAATACGTAGGTTTTAAGATTATTACTAGTCAGATATATTCTTGTGCGGTGAATAGGGCATGTTGAGTCCAGTTCTCTGAGCAAGGAGTAGGTCTTGTCTATTACATATTGGGTTTATGGAATGGTATCTGAGCTAATTTGAAACCCTTGATTTATGTATCACCCCACCTCACCTTTCCCGTTAAGCAGCCATAGTGTGATTTCTGCATGTGTGACTCTGTTCTGTTTTGTAATTCAGTTCAAGTGTAACGCTTTTTACATTCCCTCTATAAGTGATACCTTATGAGAAGTGTCCTTTTCTGTGTGACTTATTTCACTTAGAATCGTCGTACCTAAATCCACTCATCATGCTGCTACTAGCCTTATGACATTGATTTCATGGCTGAGTGATATTCCATTGTACATAAGGACCACAACTTCTTTATCCATTTTTCTCTTTCCTGGGATATTGAAGGTGGAATGAAGTGGAGGTCCTGGTCAACAGAGCAGCCCTAAACTTTGGGGTGCTTGTGTCTTGCTGATTTTTCATTTTCCCAATTTATACCCCCATGAGTGGAAGTGCCCTATGCTCTCTAAGCTGTGTTTTTTAGATGTTTCAGGACACACCGTACACTTCTCCAGAGTGGCTGTTGGCAATTTACATCCCGCCCATCAGTGTAGCAAGGCTCCCATTTCTCCATGGCCTGTCCTGCATTTCTGGTTTTGAGCCTTTTTTCAGCATGGCCCTTTTGACCGATGGGTAGCGAGTCTTCTTTGTAGCGCTGATTTGCCTTTCCAGGTTGCTTGGTTGGCCAAAAAGGGCGTATGCGTTTTTTCCTGAATATATTCAGGAAAAAACGCATACGCCCTTTTTGGCCAAGGGCATCATTGTCAACGTTTTGCCGCTTTTCATGTGCTTTAAAGGCGATTCGAATCTACCTTCTGAAATCTGTTTCCTGCAATTCTGCCTTGATTTCAAATCCTCTTCTTTGCCTTCCCTCAATATATTTGTGGACGAGAGTTATCATTTATAACTCTGCAGGTTTGTGAATTGCAGTGCCCTGAAGCTCCATTTTACAACTCGCTTTTTTGGGAGCTGGCCGCAAAAGCGCAGGATGGCTTCAGGCCCTGTTCTGGTTCCGGGGGGGAGGATGAGCCTGTGGTTAATTCTTCTTCCTGATGGGAAAATAGAGTGACCTGTGCCTGTCCCAACACCAAGAGCTAGTCTCTCACTGGTTCCCGGTCTACCCGTTCATCCTCAGGACAAATTGCAACCTGTACGGAACAGGAGGTTAAAGGTGCTGATGCTCCAAGTAGGGAGATTGTTAGTAAAGCGGCTGGAATGGCGAACCCGGGCACAAGGAGAAGAGAAATGAGGTGCGTTTTAGAAACCTTTCCCCATCACATGGTGTACCATCTTTTTGTTTTCTCATGCATGTTTTCGATGTAGGAAGATGCCCTTGAACCTGCAGATTTGGGACCCATGCGATGGGTACCACGCAGTATTACTTTAAAGGGTCTGCGTTTGCTCACCCAACCTCACCAAACCTCTCAGCCCCAAGAGTGTCCACCCTTATGTCTCATCCAGCTGTGGGTCTAGATATGGTCAATCCAGGTTGCATCACAGCCCCTGAACGCATTGTGTAAGAATTTCTCTCTCTTTCACTGTCTTTGTTTCATGGGTTTTTCGAAGTAATTTATTTTTATAATGGGGTTTAGCTGCTTTTCACTGCTGTGTTTATGCCGCTTTACACCCACTTGACACACTAACAGAGAGATATCAATACGTAGGTTTTAAGATTATTACTAGTCAGATATATTCTTGTGCGGTGAATAGGGCGTGTTGAGTCCAGTTCTCTGAGCAAGGAGTAGGTCTTGTCTATTACATATTGGGTTTATGGAATGGTATCTGAGCTAATTTGAAACCCTTGATTTATGTATCACCCCACCTCACCTTTCCCGTTAAGCAGCCATAGTGTGATTTCTGCATGTGTGACTCTGTTCTGTTTTGTAATTCAGTTCAAGTGTAACGCTTTTTACATTCCCTCTATAAGTGATACCTTATGAGAAGTGTCCTTTTCTGTGTGACTTATTTCACTTAGAATCGTCGTACCTAAATCCACTCATCATGCTGCTACTAGCCTTATGACATTGATTTCATGGCTGAGTGATATTCCATTGTACATAAGGACCACAACTTCTTTATCCATTTTTCTCTTTCCTGGGATATTGAAGGTGGAATGAAGTGGAGGTCCTTGTCAACAGAGCAGCCCTAAACTTTGGGGTGCTTGTGTCTTGCTGATTTTTCATTTTCCCAATTTATACCCCCATGAGTGGAAGTGCCCTATGCTCTCTAAGCTGTGTTTTTTAGATGTTTCAGGACACACCGTACACTTCTCCAGAGTGGCTGTTGGCAATTTACATCCCGCCCATCAGTGTAGCAAGGCTCCCATTTCTCCATGGCCTGTCCTGCATTTCTGGTTTTGAGACTTTTTTCAGCATGGCCCTTTTGACCGATGGGTAGCGAGTCTTCTTTGTAGCGCTGATTTGCCTTTCCAGGTTGCTTGGTTGGCCAAAAAGGGCGTATGCGTTTTTTCCTGAATATATTCAGGAAAAAACGCATACGCCCTTTTTGGCCAAGGGCATCATTGTCAACGTTTTGCCGCTTTTCATGTGCTTTAAAGGCGATTCGAATCTACCTTCTGAAATCTGTTTCCTGCAATTCTGCCTTGATTTCAAATCCTCTTCTTTGCCTTCCCTCAATATATTTGTGGACGAGAGTTATCATTTATAACTCTGCAGGTTTGTGAATTGCAGTGCCCTGAAGCTCCTTTTTACAACTCGCTTTTTTGGGAGCTGGCCGCAAAAGCGCAGGATGGCTTCAGGCCCTGTTCTGGTTCCGGGGGGGAGGATGAGCCTGTGGTTAATTCTTCTTCCTGATGGGAAAATAGAGTGACCTGTGCCTGTCCCAACACCAAGAGCTAGTCTCTCACTGGTTCCCGGTCTACCCGTTCATCCTCAGGACAAATTGCAACCTGTACGGAACAGGAGGTTAAAGGTGCTGATGCTCCAAGTAGGGAGATTGTTAGTAAAGCGGCTGGAATGGCGAAACCAGGCACAAGGAGAAGAGAAATAAGGTGCGTTTTAGAAACCTTTCCCCATCACATGGTGTACCATCTTTTTGTTTTCTCATGCATGATTTCGATGTAGGAAGATGCCCTTGAACCTGGAGATTTGGGACCCATGCGATGGGTACCACGCAGTATTACTTTAAAGGGTCTGCGTTTGCTCACCCAACCTCACCAAACCTCTCAGCCCCAAGAGTGTCCACCCTTATGTCTGATCCAGCTGTGGGTCTAGATATGGTCAATCCAGGTTGCATCACAGCCCCTGAACGCATTGTGTAAGAATTTCTCTCTCTTTCACTGTCTTTGTTTCATGGGTTTTTCGAAGTAATTTATTTTTATAATGGGGTTTAGCTGCTTTTCACTGCTGTGTTTATGCCGCTTTACACCCACTTGACACACTAACAGAGAGATATCAATACGTAGGTTTTAAGATTATTACTAGTCAGATATATTCTTGTGCGGTGAATAGGGCATGTTGAGTCCAGTTCTCTGAGCAAGGAGTAGGTCTTGTCTATTACATATTGGGTTTATGGAATGGTATCTGAGCTAATTTGAAACCCTTGATTTATGTATCACCCCACCTCACCTTTCCCGTTAAGCAGCCATAGTGTGATTTCTGCATGTGTGACTCTGTTCTGTTTTGTAATTCAGTTCAAGTGTAACGCTTTTTACATTCCCTCTATAAGTGATACCTTATGAGAAGTGTCCTTTTCTGTGTGACTTATTTCACTTAGAATCGTCGTACCTAAATCCACTCATCATGCTGCTACTAGCCTTATGACATTGATTTCATGGCTGAGTGATATTCCATTGTACATAAGGACCACAACTTCTTTATCCATTTTTCTCTTTCCTGGGATATTGAAGGTGGAATGAAGTGGAGGTCCTTGTCAACAGAGCAGCCCTAAACTTTGGGGTGCTTGTGTCTTGCTGATTTTTCATTTTCCCAATTTATACCCCCATGAGTGGAAGTGCCCTATGCTCTCTAAGCTGTGTTTTTTAGATGTTTCAGGACACACCGTACACTTCTCCAGAGTGGCTGTTGGCAATTTACATCCCGCCCATCAGTGTAGCAAGGCTCCCATTTCTCCATGGCCTGTCCTGCATTTCTGGTTTTGAGCCTTTTTTCAGCATGGCCCTTTTGACCGATGGGTAGCGAGTCTTCTTTGTAGCGCTGATTTGCCTTTCCAGGTTGCTTGGTTGGCCAAAAAGGGCGTATGCGTTTTTTCCTGAATATATTCAGGAAAAAACGCATACGCCCTTTTTGGCCAAGGGCATCATTGTCAACGTTTTGCCGCTTTTCATGTGCTTTAAAGGCGATTCGAATCTACCTTCTGAAATCTGTTTCCTGCAATTCTGCCTTGATTTCAAATCCTCTTCTTTGCCTTCCCTCAATATATTTGTGGACGAGAGTTATCATTTATAACTCTGCAGGTTTGTGAATTGCAGTGCCCTGAAGCTCCATTTTACAACTCGCTTTTTTGGGAGCTGGCCGCAAAAGCGCAGGATGGCTTCAGGCCCTGTTCTGGTTCCGGGGGGGAGGATGAGCCTGTGGTTAATTCTTCTTCCTGATGGGAAAATAGAGTGACCTGTGCCTGTCCCAACACCAAGAGCTAGTCTCTCACTGGTTCCCGGTCTACCCGTTCATCCTCAGGACAAATTGCAACCTGTACGGAACAGGAGGTTAAAGGTGCTGATGCTCCAAGTAGGGAGATTGTTAGTAAAGCGGCTGGAATGGCGAACCCGGGCACAAGGAGAAGAGAAATGAGGTGCGTTTTAGAAACCTTTCCCCATCACATGGTGTACCATCTTTTTGTTTTCTCATGCATGTTTTCGATGTAGGAAGATGCCCTTGAACCTGCAGATTTGGGACCCATGCGATGGGTACCACGCAGTATTACTTTAAAGGGTCTGCGTTTGCTCCCCCAACCTCACCAAACCTCTCAGCCCCAAGAGTGTCCACCCTTATGTCTCATCCAGCTGTGGGTCTAGATATGGTCAATCCAGGTTGCATCACAGCCCCTGAACGCATTGTGTAAGAATTTCTCTCTCTTTCACTGTCTTTGTTTCATGGGTTTTTCGAAGTAATTTATTTTTATAATGGGGTTTAGCTGCTTTTCACTGCTGTGTTTATGCCGCTTTACACCCACTTGACACACTAACAGAGAGATATCAATACGTAGGTTTTAAGATTATTACTAGTCAGATATATTCTTGTGCGGTGAATAGGGCGTGTTGAGTCCAGTTCTCTGAGCAAGGAGTAGGTCTTGTCTATTACATATTGGGTTTATGGAATGGTATCTGAGCTAATTTGAAACCCTTGATTTATGTATCACCCCACCTCACCTTTCCCGTTAAGCAGCCATAGTGTGACTTCTGCATGTGTGACTCTGTTCTGTTTTGTAATTCAGTTCAAGTGTAACGCTTTTTACATTCCCTCTATAAGTGATACCTTATGAGAAGTGTCCTTTTCTGTGTGACTTATTTCACTTAGAATCGTCATACCTAAATCCACTCATCATGCTGCTACTAGCCTTATGACATTGATTTCATGGCTGAGTGATATTCCATTGTACATAAGGACCACAACTTCTTTATCCATTTTTCTCTTTCCTGGGATATTGAAGGTGGAATGAAGTGGAGGTCCTTGTCAACAGAGCAGCCCTAAACTTTGGGGTGCTTGTGTCTTGCTGATTTTTCATTTTCCCAATTTATACCCCCATGAGTGGAAGTGCCCTATGCTCTCTAAGCTGTGTTTTTTAGATGTTTCAGGACACACCGTACACTTCTCCAGAGTGGCTGTTGGCAATTTACATCCCACCCATCAGTGTAGCAAGGCTCCCATTTCTCCATGGCCTGCCCCGCATTTCTGGTTTTGAGACTTTTTTCAGCATGGCCCTTTTGACCGATGGGTAGCGAGTCTTCTTTGTAGCGCTGATTTGCCTTTCCAGGTTGTTTGGTTGGCCAAAAAGGGCGTATGCGTTTTTTCCTGAATATATTCAGGAAAAAACGCATACGCCCTTTTTGGCCAAGGGCATCATTGTCAACGTTTTGCCGCTTTTCATGTGCTTTAAAGGCGATTCGAATCTACCTCCTGAAATCTGTTTCCTGCAATTCTGCCTTGAATTCAAATCCTCTTCTTTGCCTTCCCTCAATATATTTGTGGACGAGAGTTATCATTTATAACTCTGCAGGTTTGTGAATTGCAGTGCCCTGAAGCTCCTTTTTACAACTCGCTTTTTTGGGAGCTGGCCGCAAAAGCGCATGATGGCTTCAGGCCCTGTTCTGGTTCTGGGGGGGAGGATGAGCCTGTGGTTAATTCTTCTTCCTGATGGGAAAATAGAGTGACCTGTGCCTGTCCCAACACCAAGAGCTAGTCTCTCACTGGTTCCCGGTCTACCCGTTCATCCTCAGGACAAATTGCAACCTGTACGGAACAGGAGGTTAAAGGTGCTGATGCTCCAAGTAGGGAGATTGTTAGTTAAGCGGCTGGAATGGCGAACCCGGGCACAAGGAGAAGAGAAATGAGGTGCGTTTTAGAAACCTTTCCCCATCACATGGTGTACCATCTTTTTGTTTTCTCATGCATGTTTTCGATGTAGGAAGATGCCCTTGAACCTGGAGATTTGGGACCCATGCGATGGGTACCACGCAGTATTACTTTAAAGGGTCTGCGTTTGCTCCCCCAACCTCACCAAACCTCTCAGCCCCAAGAGTGTCCACCCTTATGTCTCATCCAGCTGTGGGTCTAGATATGGTCAATCCAGTTGCATCACAGCCCCTGAACGCATTGTGTAAGAATTTCTCTCTCTTTCACTGTCTTTGTTTCATGGGTTTTTCGAAGTAATTTATTTTTATAATGGGGTTTAGCTGCTTTTCACTGCTGTGTTTATGCCGCTTTACACCCACTTGACACACTAACAGAGAGATATCAATACGTAGGTTTTAAGATTATTACTAGTCAGATATATTCTTGTGCGGTGAATAGGGCGTGTTGAGTCCAGTTCTCTGAGCAAGGAGTAGGTCTTGTCTATTACATATTGGGTTTATGGAATGGTATCTGAGCTAATTTGAAACCCTTGATTTATGTATCACCCCACCTCACCTTTCCCGTTAAGCAGCCATAGTGTGATTTCTGCATGTGTGACTCTGTTCTGTTTTGTAATTCAGTTCAAGTGTAACGCTTTTTACATTCCCTCTATAAGTGATACCTTATGAGAAGTGTCCTTTTCTGTGTGACTTATTTCACTTAGAATCGTCGTACCTAAATCCACTCATCATGCTGCTACTAGCCTTATGACATTGATTTCATGGCTGAGTGATATTCCATTGTACATAAGGACCACAACTTCTTTATCCATTTTTCTCTTTCCTGGGATATTGAAGGTGGAATGAAGTGGAGGTCCTTGTCAACAGAGCAGCCCTAAACTTTGGGGTGCTTGTGTCTTGCTGATTTTTCATTTTCCCAATTTATACCCCCATGAGTGGAAGTGCCCTATGCTCTCTAAGCTGTGTTTTTTAGATGTTTCAGGACACACCGTACACTTCTCCAGAGTGGCTGTTGGCAATTTACATCCCACCCATCAGTATAGCAAGGCTCCCATTTCTCCATGGCCTGTCCCGCATTTCTGGTTTTGAGACTTTTTTCAGCATGGCCCTTTTGACCGATGGGTAGCGAGTCTTCTTTGTAGCGCTGATTTGCCTTTCCAGGTTGCTTGGTTGGCCAAAAAGGGCGTATGCGTTTTTTCCTGAATATATTCAGGAAAAAACGCATACGCCCTTTTTGGCCAAGGGCATCATTGTCAACGTTTTGCCGCTTTTCATGTGCTTTAAAGGCGATTCGAATCTACCTTCTGAAATCTGTTTCCTGCAATTCTGCCTTGATTTCAAATCCTCTTCTTTGCCTTCCCTCAATATATTTGTGGACGAGAGTTATCATTTATAACTCTGCAGGTTTGTGAATTGCAGTGCCCTGAAGCTCCTTTTTACAACTCGCTTTTTTGGGAGCTGGCCGCAAAAGCGCAGGATGGCTTCAGGCCCTGTTCTGGTTCCGGGGGGGAGGATGAGCCTGTGGTTAATTCTTCTTCCTGATGGGAAAATAGAGTGACCTGTGCCTGTCCCAACACCAAGAGCTAGTCTCTCACTGGTTCCCCGTCTATCCGTTCATCCTCAGGACAAATTGCAACCTGTACGGAACAGGAGGTTAAAGGTGCTGATGCTCCAAGTAGGGAGATTGTTAGTAAAGCGGCTGGAATGGCGAACCCGGGCACAAGGAGAAGAGAAATGAGGTGCGTTTTAGAAACCTTTCCCCGTCACATGGTGTACCATCTTTTTGTTTTCTCATGCATGTTTTCGATGTAGGAAGATGCCCTTGAACCTGGAGATTTGCGACCCATGCGATGGGTACCGCGCAGTATTACTTTAAAGAGTCTGCGTTTGCTCACCCAACCTCACCAAACCTCTCAGCCCCAAGAGTGTCCACCCTTATGTCTCATCCAGCTGTGGATCTAGATATGGTCAATCCAGGTTGCATCACAGCCCCTGAACGCATTGTGTAAGAATTTCTCTCTCTTTCACTGTCTTTGTTTCATGGATTTTTCGAAGTAATTTATTTTTATAATGGGGTTTAGCTGCTTTTCACTGCTGTATTTATGCCACTTTACACCCACTTGACACACTAACAGAGAGATATCAATACATAGGTTTTAAGATTATTACTAGTCAGATATATTCTTGTGCGGTGAATAGGGCGTGTTGAGTCCAGTTCTCTGAGCAAGGAGTAGGTCTTGTCTATTACATATTGGGTTTATGGAACGGTATCTGAGCTAATTTGAAACCCTTGTTTTATGTATCACCCCACCTCACCTTTCCCGTTAAGCAGCCATAGTGTGTTTTCTGCATGTGTGACTCTGTTCTGTTTGGTAATTCAGTTCAAGTGTAACGGTTTTTTCATTCCCTCTATAAGTGATACCTTATGAGAAGTGTCCTTTTCTGTGTGACTTATTTCACTTAGAATCGTCATACCTAAATCCACTCATCATGCTGCTACTAGCCTTATGACATTGATTTCATGGCTGAGTGATATTCCATTGTACATAAGGACCACAACTTCTTTATCCATTTTTCCCTTTCCTGGGATATAGAAGGTGGAATGAAGTGGAGGTCCTTGTCAACAGAGCAGCCCTAAACTTTGGGGTGCTTGTGTCTTGCTGATTTTTCATTTTCCCAATTTATACCCCCATGAGTGGAAGTGCCCTATGCTCTCTAAGCTGTGATTTTTAGATGTTTCAGGACACACCGTACACTTCTCCAGAGTGGCTGTTGGCAATTTACATCCCGCCCATCAGTGTAGCAAGGCTCCCATTTCTCCATGGCCTGTCCTGCATTTCTGGTTTTGAGACTTTTTTCAGCATGGCCCTTTTGACCGATGGGTAGCGAGTCTTCTTTGTAGCCCTGATTTGCCTTTCCAGGTTGCTTGGTTGGCCAAAAAGGGCGTATGCGTTTTTTCCTGAATATATTCAGGAAAAAACGCATACGCCCTTTTTGGCCAAGGGCATCATTGTCAACGTTTTGCCGCTTTTCATGTGCTTTAAAGGCGATTCGAATCTACCTCCTGAAATCTGTTTCCTGCAATTCTGCCTTGATTTCAAATCCTCTTCTTTGCCTTCCCTCAATATATTTGTGGACGAGAGTTATCATTTATAACTCTGCAGGTTTGTGAATTGCAGTGCCCTGAAGCTCCATTTTACAACTCGCTTTTTTGGGAGCTGGCCGCAAAAGCGCAGGTTGGCTTCAGGCCCTGTTCTGGTTCCGGGGGGGAGGATGAGCCTGTGGTTAATTCTTCTTCCTGATGGGAAAATAGAGTGACCTGTGCCTGTCCCAACACCAAGAGCTAGTCTCTCACTGGTTCTCCCGTTCATCCTCAGGACAAATTGCAACCTGTACGGAACAGGAGGTTAAAGGTGCTGATGCTCCAAGTAGGGAGATTGTTAGTAAAGCGGCTGGAATGGCGAACCCGGGCACAAGGAGAAGAGAAATGAGGTGCGTTTTAGAAACCTTTCCCCATCACATGGTGTACCATCATTTTGTTTTCTCATGCATGTTTTCGATGTAGGAAGATGCCCTTGAACCTGGAGATTTGCGACTCATGCGATGGGTACCACGCAGTATTACTTTAAAGGGTCTGTGTTTGCTCACCCAACCTCACCAAACCTCTCAGCCCCAAGAGTGTCCACCCTTATGTCTCATCCAGCTGTGGATCTAGATATGGTCAATCCAGGTTGCATCACAGCCCCTGAACGCATTGTGTAAGAATTTCTCTCTCTTTCAATGTCTTTGTTTCATGGGTTTTTCGAAGTAATTCATTTTTATAATGGGGTTTAGCTGCTTTTCACTGCTGTATTTATGCCGCTTTACACCCACTTGACACACTAACAGAGAGATATCAATACATAGGTTTTAAGATTATTACTAGTCAGATATATTCTTGTGCGGTGAATAGGGCGTGTTGAGTCCAGTTCTCTGAGCAAGGAGTAGGTCTTGTCTATTACATATTGGGTTTATGGAACGGTATCTGAGCTAATTTGAAACCCTTGTTTTATGTATCACCCCACCTCACCTTTCCCGTTAAGCAGCCATAGTGTGTTTTCTGCATGTGTGACTCTGTTCTGTTTTGTAATTCAGTTCAAGTGTAACGGTTTTTTCATTCCCTCTATAAGTGATACCTTATGAGAAGTGTCCTTTTCTGTGTGACTTATTTCACTTAGAATCGTCGTACCTAAATCCACTCATCATGCTGCTACTAGCCTTATGACATTGATTTCATGGCTGAGTGATATTCCATTGTACATAAGGACCACAACTTCTTTATCCATTTTTCTCTTTCCTGGGATATTGAAGGTGGAATGAAGTGGAGGTCCTTGTCAACAGAGCAGCCCTAAACTTTGGGGTGCTTGTGTCTTGCTGATTTTTCATTTTCCCAATTTATACCCCCATGAGTGGAAGTGCCCTATGCTCTCTAAGCTTTGCTTTTTAGACGTTTCAGGACTTACCGTACACTTCTCCAGAGTGGCTGTTGGCAATTTACATCCCGCCCATCAGTGTAGCACGGCTCCCATTTCTCCATGGCCTTTCCTGTATTTCTGGTTTTGACACTTTTTTCAGCATGGCCCTTTTAACCGATGGGAAGCGAGACTTCTTTGTAGCGCTGATCTGCCTTTCCAGGTTGCTTGGTTGGCCAAAAAGGGCGTATGCGTTTTTTCCTGAATATATTCAGGAAAAAACGCATACGCCCTTTTTGGCCAAGGGCATCATTGTCAACGTTTTGCCGCTTTTCATGTGCTTTAAAGGCGATTCGAATCTACCTCCTGAAATCTGTTTCCTGCAATTCTGCCTTGATTTCAAATCCTCTTCTTTGCCTTCCCTCAATATATTTGTGGACGAGAGTTATCATTTATAACTCTGCAGGTTTGTGAATTGCAGTGCCCTGAAGCTCCATTTTACAACTCGCTTTTTTGGGAGCTGGCCGCAAAAGCGCAGGATGGCTTCAGGCCCTGTTCTGGTTCCGGGGGGGAGGATGAGCCTGTGGTTAATTCTTCTTCCTGATGGGAAAATAGAGTGACCTGTGCCTGTCCCAACACCAAGAGCTAGTCTCTCCCTGGTTCTCCCGTTCATCCTCAGGACAAATTGCAACCTGTACGGAACAGGAGGTTAAAGGTGCTGATGCTCCAAGTAGGGAGATTGTTAGTAAAGCGGCTGGAATGGCGAACCCGGGCACAAGGAGAAGAGAAATGAGGTGCGTTTTAGAAACCTTTCCCCATCACATGGTGTACCATCATTTTGTTTTCTCATGCATGTTTTCGATGTAGGAAGATGCCCTTGAACCTGGAGATTTGCGACTCATGCGATGGGTACCACGCAGTATTACTTTAAAGGGTCTGTGTTTGCTCACCCAACCTCACCAAACCTCTCAGCCCCAAGAGTGTCCACCCTTATGTCTCATCCAGCTGTGGATCTAGATATGGTCAATCCAGGTTGCATCACAGCCCCTGAACGCATTGTGTAAGAATTTCTCTCTCTTTCAATGTCTTTGTTTCATGGGTTTTTTCGAAGTAATTCATTTTTATAATGGGGTTTAGCTGCTTTTCACTGCTGTATTTATGCCGCTTTACACCCACTTGACACACTAACAGAGAGATATCAATACATAGGTTTTAAGATTATTACTAGTCAGATATATTCTTGTGCGGTGAATAGGGCGTGTTGAGTCCAGTTCTCTGAGCAAGGAGTAGGTCTTGTCTATTACATATTGGGTTTATGGAACGGTATCTGAGCTAATTTGAAACCCTTGTTTTATGTATCACCCCACCTCACCTTTCCCGTTAAGCAGCCATAGTGTGTTTTCTGCATGTGTGACTCTGTTCTGTTTTGTAATTCAGTTCAAGTGTAACGGTTTTTTCATTCCCTCTATAAGTGATACCTTATGAGAAGTGTCCTTTTCTGTGTGACTTATTTCACTTAGAATCGTCGTACCTAAATCCACTCATCATGCTGCTACTAGCCTTATGACATTGATTTCATGGCTGAGTGATATTCCATTGTACATAAGGACCACAACTTCTTTATCCATTTTTCTCTTTCCTGGGATATTGAAGGTGGAATGAAGTGGAGGTCCTTGTCAACAGAGCAGCCCTAAACTTTGGGGTGCTTGTGTCTTGCTGATTTTTCATTTTCCCAATTTATACCCCCATGAGTGGAAGTGCCCTATGCTCTCTAAGCTTTGCTTTTTAGACGTTTCAGGACTTACCGTACACTTCTCCAGAGTGGCTGTTGGCAATTTACATCCCGCCCATCAGTGTAGCACGGCTCCCATTTCTCCATGGCCTTTCCTGTATTTCTGGTTTTGACACTTTTTTCAGCATGGCCCTTTTAACCGATGGGAAGCGAGACTTCTTTGTAGCGCTGATCTGCCTTTCCAGGTTGCTTGGTTGGCCAAAAAGGGCGTATGCGTTTTTTCCTGAAT